>NC_057808.1:390198768-390271302 GCF_018294505.1 Triticum aestivum | reverse complement strand
GTCCGTTTCCTCCGTTTTGCGGTACGCCACACCCCTCCCCATGAACACGACGCATTTCGTTGCCTCCCCATGAACACGACGCATTCGGTTGCCTCCCCATGAACACGACGACGACGTTGTTTCTCCGTTCCGACCCAGCCATGTACACGAGCCGTGGCCGTACGTATGCGCGAGTAGGCGTTCGAGACCCCGCCCGTATGTACACATACGTGGCCGTATTTTCTTTCTTGCACCCTGGCCGCTGTACGTACGTGTACATGCTACATGCGCGCCTCTACTACGACACGTACGCGCCTCTACTACGACACGTGCGCGCCTCTACATCCACCAGTATATATGTACGTACACGTTCGCGACCAGAATGACAACGCTACGTACGCTTCGACCAGGTGGGTCCCGACTGTCAGGCACTTCCTTGCCTGCGAAGATGTAGCTGGTGGGTCCCAGCAGTCAGGGGGGCGAATCGGTTTTTTTTGCCCGGACGCACTTCCTTGCGTGCGAAGATGTAGCTGGTGGGTCCCAGCAGTCAGGGGCAAATGTTTTTTCACGAAATACGGTGGCCCGTCCGGTGGGTCCCCGCTGTCAGGTGGAGGAATAATTATTTTGCACATAATAAGGAGGCACTTCCTTGCTGCGGCCATGGACCCAGCTGTCAGCCTCTCCACGTACAGTCCACGTCCGATGGAAGCCGTTCCTTGACCATGTTGACCACGCCGCGCCGAGAGCACCAGGGCGGTGGACGATGGCAAGGCCTAGGAAGGGGACGACGCGGAGCCGGGGAAGACGCGGCAGTGGATGCCCACGCATAGAGGAGTACGAGGGTTCACTGGTTCGCTGCGGTGTGAGGCTGCCATCGCCGCAGAATAACAGGGGTGTGGGCGAGTAGTGGGATGGCCTGGCCAGCGGTGGGAGTAGTAGGGGGCGGTGAGGCCTCCGCCGCATCGCAGCCGGCCACAGGAGGCAGGAGCACGAGGCACGACCGGCGCTGGTTGGGCGGCTGGAGCAAGAAGACCAGAGGTTGAAGAAGCACTACGGCCGTGGGATGGACATCGTACGGTCACTTGAGCTAGAATCGTGCATATTGACTAAGTTGAAAAAGCCCTCCGTCCCCGTCAACTTAGTAGGCCCACAAGTCAGCCTCCACTATACTGGGTCCCAGCTAACAGGGGGAGTATTCATTTTTTTTGTGCGCAATAAGGAGGCACTTCCTTGCGTGCGAAGATATAGCTGGTGGGTCCGAGCTGTCAGCGGCGGTAATGTTTTTTTCGCGAAATGCAGAGGCCCTTTCGGTGGTTCCCTGATGTTAGGTGGAGGAATCATTATCTTGCGCGTAATAAGGAGCATTTCCTTGCGTGCGGCCATGGACCCAGCTGTCGGCCTCTCCACGTACAATCCACTTCAGATGCATGTGGTCGTTGACCACATTGACCAGGCCGCGGCGAGAGCACCAGGGCTGTGGACGACGGCGAGGCCTAGGAAGGGAACGACACAGAGGCAGGGAAGACTCGGCAGTTGTTTCCCACGCGGAGGGGACTACGACTGTACGAGGGTTTACTGGTTCGTCTGCCGTCGCCGAAGAATAACAGCAGGTGTGGGTGAGTAGAGGGATGGCTAGGCCAGCGATGGGAGTACGGTGGGGCGCTGAGACCTGCGCGGCAGCAGAGCCGGCCGCGGGGAGGAGGGAGCAGGCAGTCCCGCCGGCGCTTCTTTGAGCGGCTGGAGCAGGAAGAGCAGAGATTGAAGAAGCATGACGGCCGTTGGATGGCCATCCAACAGTCACTGCTTGTGCGTCAACATTTTTTTAGGAAAGCCTCAAATCTGTGGAAAACAGCATACAACCCATCTGCCATTATTTCTAATAATTTACAGCCCATTTGCTAATTATTAAGGTTTTTTTGGAGCCCATATTCATTTTGTTAGCATTACAGCCCATATTGTGGCCACGGTTAAAAAATTATACAAAATTTTGCATATTTCGGTGCGGTCCGAACTGTTTTTAATCCCGAAATTTCGACTCACATTCAAACTTATTTTAAAAATAAATGTATATCAATATAAAATCCAACAAATTCTCCACGCATAAAAATTAATGTAATTTAAAATCTCAAAATGAAAAAAAAGATATTTGAAACTAATTGCCGGTTTGATGTGTTTTAAAAATGTACAGCCCATTTCTCATTACTGATGGGCCATTTTCTCGGCCAGCCGAATGAAAGCTCTCCTCATCTTGAAAGATTTGCAGCCCAACAGGCCTGACAAAGCGACTTACTTGGCAAATCACAAAAAAATTGGGTTGTGGCCGTGGAACCAGCTGTCAGCATCTCCACGTACAGTACTCTTTCGATGGAAGTCGTTCCTTGACCACGTTGACCACGCCGCACGGAGAGCACCACGGCGGTGGACGACGGCGAGGCCTAGGAAGGGGACGACGCGGAGCCGGGGAAGACGTGGCAGTGGAAGCCCGCGCGGAGAGGAGTACGAGGGTTCACTGGTTCGGCTGCGGTGGGAGGCTGCCGTCGCCGCAGGGCCTGGCCAGCGTTGGGAATATTAGGGGGCGGTGAGGCCTCCGCGGCAGCACAGCCGGCCACGGGAGGCAGGAGCATGCGGCACGACCGGCGCTGCTTTGGGCTGCTGGAGCAAGAAGACCAGAGGTTGAAGAAGCACTACGGCCGTTGGATGGACATCGTACGGTCCATGGAGCTAGAATCGTTCATATTGACTAAGTTGACAAAGTCCTTCATCCCCGTCAACTTAGTAGGCCCACAAGTCAGCCTCCCACCAAGGTGGGTCCCAGCTAGCTGGGGGAGTATTCATTTTTTCGTGCGTAATAAGGAGGCACTTCCGGTGGGTCCGAGCTGACAGCGGGGGAACGTTTTGTTCGCGAAATATGGTGGTCCGTCAGGTGGGTCCCATCAGTCAGGGGGCAAACATTTTTTTCGCAAAATACGGTGGCCCGTCCAGTGGGTCCCTGCTGTCAGTTGGAGGAATCATTATTTTCCGCGTAATAAGGAGGCACTTACTTGCTGCGGCCGTGGACCCAACTGAGACTCTCCACGTACAATATACTTCCGATGGAAGTCGTTCCTTGACCACGTTGACCTCGCCGCGTTCCGTTGCATGCATGCGTCCATGGGCGTGGTGCGTCCCACTGTCAGCCTCTCACGTATAGTCATCTTCCAACGACTCTCGGTTGTTGACCATGTTGACCACACCGTGCCGAGTGCACCCAGACTGGAACGACCCGGAGATGGGGAAGACGGGGCAGTGGAGTCGCAGATGGAGAGGAGTGGGAAACTTCACTGGTTCGGGTGCGCGGCAGCACAGCCACGGTGCCGCCCACGGGAGACAGGAGCAAGAACAGAGGTTGAAGAAGGAGCACGGCTGTTGGATTAACATCCAACGGTCCCGCTACTAGAATCATTTGTTGATTAAGTTGACAAAGCCGTGCGTACACGTCCGCTTAGTAGGCCCACAAGTCAGTCACCAAATCTGACGGGTCCCAGCTGTCAATGGGATGAATAATTTTTTTCGCAAAACAAGGAGGCACTTCCTTCCGTGCGAAGATACAGCCGATGGGTCCCAGCTGTCAGGTGGAGAAATAATTTTTTTCGCAAAACAAGGAGGTCCCTCCTGTAGCTGGTTCGAATCCAAACCTAGACTATGACTATATATGGTGCTATGCTACTCTGCAAGTAATGAAACTGACATATCCAATGTTCGCTTCTCCTCTTCTCTACTTACTCTGCCTAGCGTCAGAAGATCTGGCCGCAGCACCCATGTCCACTGGCTGCTCGTCCACCTGCTCTTCAGCAGGCAACAACCAGATATGCGCCAAGTCGCCACCCGTACCAATGCCTGTGGGTCTCATCACACCCCCACCGGCACGCGCACCGCAGCCGATTTCTCATCGCAACCCTCTGCCGTTGGTGTGGTGCCACTGCTGCAAATCATGCAGAGTCATCTGTCGCGTCTCAACCACAATCCGCAACCCTGGCCGAGTCTTCTACAAATGCCCGAATCATGGTGTAATAATATGTGTAAGTGTTGTTCTACTGCTTTTAGTTGCTGATTTTTTTAATAGTTTGGTTGATGATCTTCCAATTTGATTCGTGCAGAAAAGGGAAGATTCATGTGATTTGTATTTCTGGGAAGTTGCTGATGTGGCAGAATGCAACTACGCTAATTATTTGGTTAGCCGAGGAATCCCAATACCAGCAGGTTGGGGTGTTGGACAAGTAACTGAAGGAACGGCAGAAGAGGAAGATGCAGAACAGAAGGTTAAAGATGCAGTTCCTCTGATCATGGCCAAGCAATAGCTGCTGAATGGCCTTGACAGCAATGAGGAGATAAAAGAGCTTGTGAAGATAATGGGCAAAATCGATGTGCTCTATAGGATGATTGTCTCTTTATTTGCAGTGTATGTAGCACTCGTGATGTATTCAGTGGCTACGACATGAGCACTTTGCTGAAACTAGTAATGAATGAAACCTGTGTAGCAGGCTGGGTGTAGTGTTGTGAACATCTAATGATTTCTATTAACGGAAATCAGGGGGTATCCCCTTTTGCTCATATAAATAAATAAATAGCAGAGGCCCTGTCGGGTCAGCTTTGTTCTCATTCGAAGACGTCGAGCAAATTGCAGTCCAACAGCAAACTATGTCATCAAATTCAAGTTTCACAGCCAAATATGAGTACAACTAAACAACAATGTCATCATGTTTTAGTTGTCATACAATCACCAAACACAAATCAGCATACATAACAAGTGATGTTCTCACAGCAAAATACTAAACAACATGTTCATCAGGTTTCGGTTGTCATAGCAAACACAATTTCACATAGTAGATAAAAAAAACATCTTCTGACAGGCAAATATGACAAAAGCAATGTAATCATCATCCGCAGCAGCAGCGTCAACATCTTCGCCATGTGTATCAGTCTGGATCGTAATTCCCCACGGTGTCATCTTCTTCTTCGTCCTCAACGTCCTCGAACGTTGACTTCTTCTTGATCAACTCTTGTAAGTCCACAGCACGACAGGCAATCTTTTCGCCGGCGTCATTGACGTGATGGTTCTCAAAGATATTAGGAACATCTCTGTTATCTTGTACATCAGGAGCAGTGTAAGCATCATCTTGTTGTGCAACTTCATTAAACGAATTCCTCTGCTCAAACCTTTGCAATACTCTCCAGTCATCGCTACATGCAAATGTGTCTTCCAAGAAAATATCTGTGTTGCTTGATTTGCCAAAATAAAAGTCTCGTTGGTCTGGTACGCCGCCTTGACACTGATGGATTTGAAATAATCATCAGCTCTGGGTTTCCCGATCCTGGAAAACAGGTTATACCAACGACAGCACAACAGAACCACACAACGATGATCCTCGAAACTGGAGATATACTGCAACTGAACAATGTCTGTTATGTTAGCATACATTTCAGTTGTCTCTTTGTCATACGTATCCGTGCTCATGATGGCACTGTTTTGTGTCTTCCTGCCTTCGTCTCGTGCAAGGGTGTTGTAGCGCACATCTCCAACAACGCAAGATTCATAATGTCTTACCCGAGTATCAGGACCCATTGCTAGTGAGTAAAGGGAATCATCAACTGCATGCCCATCCTCCCGCATCTTCTTAACCTATGGTTAGAAAATAGACAAGCTAATCATCTTATGTACTCAATATATTAAAAAAACTGACAGTGCACTTCAAAAGCTTACATGGTTCTTGAACCATTTCACAAATCCCGCCATAACCAGTTTGTCAATGTTTCTTGGATTTTGCGGCAGTAACTCCTCTTTGTAGATGCTGCACAACATAGTGATCGCGTCAAACATCTAAATATATAAGAATGTGCTGCAAGTTTAGTAGATTACGATGTATAAGCTGCAGTACTACACTTACTTGATATAAGGTAGTATCTCAAGACAGTTATTCAACACATACCAAACCATTTTGTCCAAATCTTTAGGTTTGTCCTCTTGTCGACTCTTCCCTGTAACTCGAACAGAATAATCGAAAACATTGAGACCGGGATTGTCTTCACCCACCTCTTTGCTAAGTTGATCAGCTGTTTCAATGTATTTTGAGCAGAATGTCAACGCTTCTGTAGCAATGTAGGCCTCTACAATGGAACCCTCGGGTTTAGCTCTGTTCCTAACATAGCCCTTGAAAGTGCCTAGCCGCCTTTCAATAGGGTACATCCAGCCATACTGTACTGGACCTCTAAGTAGTGCCTCATCAGGTAGATGAACAGCCAAATGCACCATCACATCGAAGAAGGCTGGAGGATATATCTTCTCAAGGTCGCATAGGATAGTTGGTATCTTGTCTCTAAGACGCTCCAAAGCATCTATCCTTATATTCCTACTGCAGAGTTCCCTGAAGAATTGTCCCAACTCTGCAACTACTCTGTATAAGTCAGGGCGGCCCAATCCCCTAAGGATAACAGGTAAAACCCTTTGAACTAGGACGTGGCAGTCATGAGTTTTCAACCCCTGTACCTTGTTTCCATCTGCACTGACTCTCCTTTGAGGGTTGGAAGAAAATCCATGTGGGAATCTCACACGTGACAGGACCTCGCAGAATTCTTTTCTTTTTACCTTGTCCAAGACGTACACAGCTGCTGCCATATCCCGTGGTTTACCTTCATCTTGCACCTGCAAATCCTTTGTGATACCCAGGTGTGTCAAATCAATCCTAGATTTTAAGGTATCTTTCGTCTTGCCTTCAATATTAAGAAGTGTGCCGATAATGTTGTCACATATATTTTTCTCGATGTGCATCACATCAAGATTATGTCGCAGATCCAAATCTTTCCAATACTCCAAGTCCCACAAAGTGGACCTGCGGGTAAACAATAATCTCTCTTCTACCCTGCCATGCTTCCTTTTCCCGCTACCCTGCCATGCTTCCTTTTCCCGCTACCGTTACCACTTGCAACTCATCGGCGGTGAGCTCTTTGGCGCATCACGGTTTTCATGATTTGCATTGAACACATGTCTTTGGTATTTTCTAGGATGCGGCTTGTCCTTGGCAAGGAAACGGCGGTGTCCAATGTAACAGATCTTGCTAAGTATTCCGTATGACAGCGGATTCCTGTCACAGCGAACACATGCATTGTAACCATGTGTCGTTCGCCCTGACATAGTGCCCAAAGCCGGATAATCATGGATGCACCAAATTATAACAGCACGCAGAAAGAAATCAGTTGGTGGGCTGCTATATAGGTCTCGAGTGAGAACACCCTTCCATAGCTGTTGAAGTTCCTCCACAAGAGGCTCCATGAACAAATCAATATCCTTTCCAGGACTTTTTGGACCTGCGATGAGCAAGGCCATCATGTATTTTGATTCTTTGGTGCAGACATTTGGAGGCATATTGTAAGGGATAACAAGCACTGGCCATATGCTATATGTGGCACTCTGGTGGCCAAATGGGTTAAATCCATCTGAAGCTAAGCCAAGTCTAATGTGTCTCCGGTCAGCAGCAAACTCTTTGTGTTTATCATTGAAGCTTTTCCACTCACTACCATGAGATGGATGGCTCATTACATTTTGATCTTTGTACTCCTGGTTCCTAGAACGCCACAGTACATCCTCTCTTGTTTCAGCATCATGAAACAACCTCTGCAATCTTGGTATAATTGGAAAATGTCTCAGAACATTATGAGGAATCATCTTCACAGCATCGCCATCTTTCCATCTTTATGATTTGCATTTCGGGCATTCACTTAAGTTGGCATAATCCTTCCGGAACAGAACACAATTATTCTTACAAACATGGATCATATCATATCCAATTCCAACTGCACGAAGGAAATTCTTCATTTTACTGTAGGTGTGTGGCAGCTCAGACGCATCTAGGAAAGATTCGCGGAAAGCAGCCAACATCGCATCGAATGATTTGTTGGTCATCCGCTCGGGTGTCTTCACCTCAAGAAAGGTGACCATAGCTGAGAATACTGACAGCTTATTTCTTGGGGTGACAGCAACGTTGCATTGTTCCAACATGTAGGCCCACCGTTTTTCTTCTGCAGGTGAAAGTTCACGGAATGCACGAGCATTTCGTAGCATTGTTTCAATGTTGGTCAAATTCACTGGCTCCGCCACCACCACCTCCTCCTCCTCTTCTACCTGAGCATCAGGCAGATCAAGATGGTGATCTGCTGCTTCCACGTAGTCAATAACATTGACGTTCACAGCTTCACCATGATGAACCCACCTAGTATATGTGACCGACATCCCATACAAGTGTAGATGATTTTGCACAGTTAACTGGGGTCTTGTAACTGAATTCATACAATCGGACCACCGTACTCAGCTTTGATAAAGTTCATGAAGTTTTCAACCCCCTCGACATATGCAGCGGAGAATCTTCGAGCAGAAGTTATCCAAGTCATGTCCATCTGTTAGACATACAAATTAGTTCTTCTACTAGATATTACAGGAAAAACATATATGCTTTCTTATGAAGTCCAGAAAAAAATACCTAGGTCGATGTCTAAAGCTATGGCAAGATATTTGGACGAGCAGATCTAAGTAACGAAATATATGTAAAGCTAATTCAGCAAACAGATTTGAGTGCCAAATTATGGCAGGCTGTTTCAGCAGTCAATGAGGCCGAGCACACAGCCATCGAACTATCGAAGGCCATCGCAACAACAAAGATCGAGTATAAAACGGTGTAGAGCTATTTCACCTAACAGATTGGCTACTAGACCATGGCAATCTACGTCACAATAAATATATGGCAGGATATTTTAGCAACTAATCGGCCTTGGCATGCCATCTCAGCTAAGCAGATTGAGTGCAGAACAGGGCAAGGAAGCTTCTTAAGCAGAGGATATTGACAGTAAACTACTTCGGCAAACAGTGAGATTAACAGCGTCTATCAGCTAACATTCAGCGCTACACCGACATGAACGGGGCCTCAGTCTAGAATGCACGTACCGTGGGAGAAGCTAACCGCCGTGCGTCTCCACACAAACATCGCCAGCGGTGGCGGCGCTGACCGCCGTGCGCCTCCACAAGAATGTAGCCAGAGGTGGCGGCGCAGCTAGAGGACGGCAGTCTACGAGAGCGTACCGTGGGAGCGAGAGGAGGCCGACGTATCGGCGTGGCAGGGAGGGCGGCTTTGGCGGAGCGAATGGAGTGGAGGGGGACAGTTGGGAGTGGGTTTGGGGAATATTATTGGCTAGTTGGCCGAAGGGCGGTTGAATCGGATTTGGGGGGAATTTTTGGGTGTGTGGGGGGGGGGGAGGATTTTCGCGCGGTGGGCGGGGGGAGTTTGGCGCATGGTTGGTTTCTCCAAGTGGAGTCCCACGTGTCAGTGAAGAGGCAAGCCGAAGCGCGTTCCGTTTGCGTGAGACGTGTGCAGGACCGAACGTGTGTGGGGTGCAATGCAACCGCGACAGGAGTGCTGTGAGTGTACCGCCTTTTTTCCTTTTAAACTAGGTGCTTCGCCCCCTCAAAAAAATTTGTTGCTTCGCGCGATCCATCGATACTACTACTAGTAATCCGGTAATCCCGACTAAAACGGCGCGGCTGGGTCTTTTCCCGCGCGATATGCTAGGAGATTGGCTTAGTTGGGTTTTTTAGGACGAGTAATGCTACACCTACGTAATCCCAATTACGTAATTAACGTAATGTGAAACGTGTGAGCTGTTGATTGTAGATTGGGGGAGGGAGGGGCCCACCACCATGAAAATCAGGGGAGTAGAGAGAGAGAGGCAATTTACGTTAACCCTTTCGTAGGTTCCCGTAGATGTAGAAAGATGTGAAATGCGTGAATGTGTAGTGGACATACTATTGGAGTGCCTAAGATAATTTGTGTATGTATAGACCCTATGTGTTTATTTTACTTCGCATGTTAGATTTGTCTCGGTTCAATAAAAAGCAGAGTTGGTGATGATGGTGTGTGTGTCATCCTGCAATATAGGCCGTCCGATCTATATCTAACGGATAGGAAGGAAACTATGACAATTTACCCGCACTCCTCTCCACATTTGCAGATAAGGCTTTCCCTCGTTCATCCTTTTCTCCCACAAGATCTTGATCTTCCGTGCAACGCACGGGCATCTTGCTAGTACTCCTACAATATGTATATTATTGTGAAAGTTCATATACACCGGCCGAGATTAATGCAAACACGACAGATTTTCATTACATTTCAAACTTTTATAGGACAGAAAAATAAAAGAAACCCGACCCTAAACCTATTCTACGGCGGCGACCGATGTCCTCCATCTGCGATCTCTATGTACAGGGGCGGGGTTCAAGACCCATGAAGTGAAGGTGCGGTCTCCAGCAAGGAAGAGTAGAACACGGGATACGGACCGGCCAGTTGGCACACCATGCCCTGCCGCCTCCCATGCCCTACTCATCCTCGAAGGAGTGCCCGACCTCGGCGGTGCTGGACGTTGGACGGCGGCAAGTAGGACGCGTGGCTGACGGTGCTCCCGTCGTCGGCCGCCAGCGTGGCCACCGCTTGTGCGGTCGCGTCCGCGTCCGGCTACGCCGCTATTGCGTCGCGAGAGGCGACTTGAGCGAGGGCGGCGACCTCGAGCTTCATCCTCGAAGACAAGCTCTCCCACAGAGCGTTCGCACTTGCGGTCATGGCGGATGTGGTGCCAGGTAGGAGGACGATGCGCTATGGTGTGGAGGTTAGCTGGGCGTTGCCGCTTTAAGTAGCGCATTTCGGTGAGGCCAAGCGTCCGGGTGCGTCATTAAGTCGCCGGAGTTGGTTCCTCAGGCACCGAGCCTCTTAACGACAACATACGAATGGAGGGCATGAATGCGGGCAGCTGGCGCTGGCTGGGAACGCACCGCGCAATGGCACGAGGGCCGAGGGTTTTGGTGTGCCAGGGTAGTCAGCTGCAGTCGTGGCAACGTTGGAGATGCCCTTTGCTCACATGCGATCCCCGCATGTCATTGAAAAAGAAAGACGACCCAGCATGGTCTCAGGTCCAGAGGATGCAGTTGGCCGCACTACACCACTCCGCGGACGCGTCGCGGCGCCCCGTGCATCCTCTACGAGCCGGGTGTTGGGGTGTGTTTGGATTGTGGCCAAAGTGCACCTTACCAAAATTTTGGTCATGACCCAAAGATTGGTCTTTGTTTGGATGGTTGCCATTTTTTTGGCATGCTAATGAACTCTAGCCAACTCTAGTTCATTTTTTCTTGCCAATGTCGGCCAAATCATGGGCAACCAATACCTCAACCAAAATTTTGGTCATGACCCGAAGATTGGTCTTTGTTTGGATGGTTGCCATTTCTTTGGCATGCCAATGAACTCTAGCCAACTCTAGTTCATTTTTCTTGCCAATGTCGGCCAAATCATGGGCAACCAATACCTCAACCAAAATTTTGGCTACCCAATGCTTTGATGGGGCAACCTTGGGCACAAAGCAAACATACCGTTGGTCGTGCCACAGCACTAACGCCACCCTCGGCACACTGAAACCGACCGTGTCTAGCGACAATATGAGCGTGTCGCTCACCGCGGTCGCCGTGTCCAGAGGCGGTGCTGGAGCTGCGCCCCGTTGTTGGCCCCAACGACCCACAAGAATGGTTGTCGGTGGCAAGGAGGTCGTGGGCCAGCTCCTCCATTCGACTAGTCTGCGCTATGTCGTCCCGACGGGTGTGCCCCACATGTCGGTTTCCCTGTTTTCCCGGCCATATTTGCGCGTCAGTGCTCCGTGTTGCGCATTAGGCCTTTCACTATGTAGGCCAAGCGAGACAACTTATTGTTTATTTGAGCCGTTCAAGTATAATCATGTGGCGTTTGCTTATTTCTCATTCCTCTCCAACCCTCTTCTCCATCGATCATGTCGCCCTCCAGTCGAGTCCATCCTCCCGCATGCCTCATTTGAACATTCCGCCGAGTATCATTCGCATGTACCCACCCTAGTCCTCTTTCAATAGACCTCCGTACCCCGAGATGAAATCAAGAGGGAACGAGTGGGGGCACGTGATACCTAAGGTGGATTCAAAATTTTGAACCGGTGATCATAGCATCCGCAAATCATATATAAAGGGTATTCAACGTTCCTTTCATTTTTGAACGTACAATATACTCCCCCTATCCTTTCTAGTTTACATATAAGTTTTATGTGTAGTCAAAGTATCTCTACTTTGATCAAAAAGGTATCAACATTCAACAACGCCCAATCAATATTGTTAGATTTGTACGTACTCCTAGATTTGTACTCGAGATGGTTTCCAATTTGACTATTGACAAGATTAATAGTACATGAGATGTATAATGTGAAAATTATATCATTGGAAACTCCTTTCACCTACGAATTTGACCGTATGCTTTGTGTAAGTTGCATGTCATATATTATTACTCTAACATTTGGTCAAAGTTAGCCTCGAAAAACGCATTAGACCCTGTATGCTTTGTGTAAGTTGCATGTCATATATTATTACTCTAACATTTGTGTAAGTTGCATGTCATATATTATTACTCTAACATTTGGTCAAAGTAGTATAGTGGAAGTGGATCCTCTGACGAAGGTATCCCTGCCTTACCCTCCCTTTCGGTCACTTACTGGCGGACCCCATGCTTGCTAGGCCCCGCATGTCAGTTACTCAATGGGTTCGGCCACGTCAGGGGATCCTCATCCGTAGTATACTCCCTCTGTTTTTATTTACTCCGCATAAAACGGAGGGAGTGGTGGTATAATAAATGACGCGGGCGGGGGAGGGGGAGGGACGTCGGTTTGCTCTCAACTGCGGTCCCACAAGCGAGCGAAAACGCAAGACGAAGCGCGTTCCAGTCGGTGAGCGACGTGGAGGGTCCAGCGTGCCGGGCTACAACGCGAACGCGACAAGAGCGATGTACAGTCAAAACCAATTACCGGTCGTCACCGGAACCACTATTCACACCGGAACCTTCGCTACTCGGCCTACGCCAGCCACTGCCCTAAAAGCACACCAAATCTCCAGCCCATTCCCCCACCTTTCGATCCCCTAGCCCGCATCAAGCGTCCCCTAGTTCACCGAAAAGCCAAGGTGCGTCGCAAGATCACTTACTACAAGATGCTGACACGGAAGCGCCGCGCAGAAATCGCGGCGGCGGTTAGCGCCACAGACCTCCGTTCCCAAGCTCGCTTTGTGGCGGGCCAATCCCCGAGTTCTCTGGAGCCAAGCTACGAGGAGGAGGAAGCCGATCCATTGTTCATGGCGGAGGTCGCGGCGCAGAAGGCCCCCGATGAGTATGAGACGATGGACATCGACTTCGTGCCGGTGTCTGAGTCCCCCATGGTGCAGGCGGACCAGCGGTTCAACATGGCGATACTAAAGGAGGACCGGGAGGCAGAGGCTCAACTCGACGCGGAGCGCGCGCATGCCGCTGCGATCGAGGCTCTCCTGCAGGCGGAACCGGATGTCGTGGATGTGAACCGGGCAGCGGAGGCTCAACTTGAGGCGGAGCACGCGGATGCCGCTGCCATCGAGGCCCTCCTGCAGGCAGAACCGGACGTCCTGGACTTGAACCGGGCGGCAGAGGCTCGACTCGACTCAGAGCGCGCGGAAGCTTCTCTCATCGATGCCCTCCTGCAGGCGGAACCGGACGTCCTGGACTTGAACCGGGCGGCGGAAGCTCGACTCGACGCGGAGCGCGCGGATGCCGCTGCCATCGAGGCCCTCCTATAGGCAGAATCGGACGTCCTCGACTTGAACCGGGCTGTGCTCTTGTCCGTGCAGAGCGCCCGCACGCTCCGCTTGAACGAGTAGCTGGAGGCCGAGGACAACCATGGTGCGGAGACACACGTCGGTAGCGATGGTTGGTTCGCGCAGGTAGCCAAAGACGACGAGGCCGTGTCTTTCCGTGAGCAGTGATAGTTTTTCTTTATGTTGTTGTTCTTATGGATCTTTTGCTGTGTAAAAACATATATTTGTTATGCAAGTCGCCTGACTTGGGTCAGTCTACCATTTCAGGCGGTTGGATGAATATCCTACGTCTCCTAACCCTTCGTTCCTTCTTCCTCACCTCTTCTTCTTCCCCAACAGACCACCGCACGGGCCGTACGGATACTCCCCAACATGCGGTTGGATAAACATACTCTATGAACGAAAATTATGTGTCAGCGATAGGATGGCTGAGTTTGGTTTGTTCACATGCGACAACACGTGTCAGTGAGGGTGTGTTCCCTTGGTTGGGTTTGCGGCCTGCAGGAGCGACTGTGTGAGGGTGCGGTGCGACCGCGGCGTGCAGGAGCGACCGTGTGAGGGTGCGGTGCGACCGCGACAGCCGTGCGCAAGTGTACCTCCTTCTCATTTTGAAAACTTTAGCCAAGCTTGGCAAAAATGTGTGGCGAAGTTTGGCAATGCAAGGCCTAGACCCAAACAGGATAAGTACGTATGTACTAGGAGTACTAGTGTTAAAAAAGAAAGGCGGGGTTTTCCTTCGCGGGATTTAATCGATACAAATCCTCGTTTCACGTGTCAATTAATGCGTATTTTTTACTCCAAAGACCAAAGAGCTAACCATCTCACTCCTCATCGCTTGATTAATGCAGCGCCATGCAAACCAACCTTCTCACTTCCGCATGCATGCAGGTGATATTATTGTCCTTGGTTGCTAACCCCATCAATTTTGCCTCGATTAGTGTTAGTGGCCCTTTGCAAATTGTAATTTTGGTATACTGGCCTTGTGTACAAAAAAATGGAGGTCGTAACTATATTTGACTTCCTTCCCCATTGCGGTGACGTCGATGGTATCTTTTTTTGGTGGTTTGGCGAAGTGCGTTCGACGGAGAACACCATTGAGGGAGACTACGGTAAGTCGTTCGCAAGTGCCGCCTGCAAGCCGAGACAACCGCCTTATTTGCATCCAGGAAGTCCTTTACTAGTACTACTAGGAGTACTAGTGCGGTGAGATGGTTTCTCGAAGAAGACGATGGAGAAGCAGAGTCAGCGAAGAGTGAAATAATGGTTTCTTGGTCCGTGCTTTTGTGATTTGACGCCTCACTACTTTGTGATTTGTGATAGAAGGGACAGGGGAGTAGACTCTGTGCTCTATAGCATACTACATGCGTTCAAGCATGGGAGAAAGAGGAGAGACATTGCATTTTTCTATTCCTTCAATCAATCAATCAGGGAGCTTCGGTTCCATCTTTTTGGCTTTGGCAACACCGTCCACAATGGTTCCCACGATGCCAAAAGCTATTTTCACATTTGGCTACACATTGTGGATGCCCTTAACCGTACCACTTGGTTTTGCTCCTGTGTGCTTGAAGGAAATATGCCCTAGAGGCAATAATAAAGTTATTATTTATTTCCTTATATCATGATAAATGTTTATTATTCATGCTAGA
Source organism: Triticum aestivum (assembly GCF_018294505.1). Lineage (NCBI taxonomy): Eukaryota > Viridiplantae > Streptophyta > Magnoliopsida > Poales > Poaceae > Triticum > Triticum aestivum. Next base: position 390,255,981 of record NC_057808.1, on the reverse strand, counting down.
ACTGTATTAACCGGAAACATGATACATGTGTGAATACATAGACAAACAGAGTGTCACTAGTATGCCTCTACTTGACTAGCTCGTTGATCAAATATGGTTATGTTTCCTAGCCATAGACATGAGTTGTCATTTGATTAACGGGATCACATCATTAGGAGAATGATGTGATTGACTTGACCCATTCCGTTAGCTTAGCACTCGATCGTTTAGTATGTTGCTATTGCTTTCTTCATGACTTATACATGTTCCTATGACTATGAGATTATGCAACACCCGTTTACCGGAGGAACACTTTGTGTGCTACCAAACGTCACAACGTAACTGGGTGATTATAAAGGTGCTCTACAGGTGTCTCCGAAGGTACTTGTTAGTTTGGCATATTTCGAGATTAGGATGTGTCACTCCGGTTGTCGGAGAGGTATCTCTGGGCCCTCTCGGTAATGCACATCACTTAAGCCTTGCAAGCATTGCAACTAATGAGTTTGTTGCGAGATGATGTATTACGGAACGAGTAAAGAGACTTGCCGGTAACGAGATTGAACTAGGTATTAAGATACCGACGATCGAATCTCGGGCAAGTAACATACCGATGACAAAGGGAACAACGTATGTTGTTATGCGGTTTGACCGATAAAGATCTTCGTAGAATATGTGGGAGCCAATATGGCATCCAGGTCCCGCTATTGGTTATTGACCGGAGACGTGTCTCGGTCATGTCTACATAGTTCTCGAACCCGTAGGATCCGCACGCTTAACGTTACGATGACAGTTTTATTATGAGTTTATGAGTTTTGATGTACCGAAGGAGTTCGGAGTCCCGGATGAGATCGGAGACATGACGAGGAGTCTCGAAATGGTCGAGACGTAAAGATCGATATATTGGAGGACTATATTCGGACATCGGAAATGTTCCGAGTGATTCAGGTATTTTTCGGAGTACTGGAGAGTTACGGGAATTCGTATTGGGCCTTAATGGGCCATACGGGAAGGAGACAAAGGCTCCAAAGGGTGGCCGCACCCCTCCCCATGGACTAGTCCGAATTGCACTAGGGAGGGAGGGCGCCCCCTTCCTTCCTTCTCCTTCTCCCTTCCCTTCTCCTACTCCAACAAGGAAAGGAGGAGTCCTACTCCCGGTGGGAGTAGGACTCCCCCCTTGGCGCGCCCTCCACCTAGGCCGGCCGCCTCCCCCTTGCTCCTTTATATACGGGGGCAGGGGGGCACCCCATAGACACAACAATTGATCTATTGATCTCTTATCCGTGTGTGGTGCCCCCTCCACCGTATTACACCTCGATAATATCGTAGCGGTGCTTAGGCGAAGCCCTGCGTCGGTAGAACATCATCATCATCACCACGCCGTCGTGCTGACGAAACTCTCCCTCAACACTCGGCTGGATCGGAGTTCGAGGGACGTCATGGAGCTGAACATGTGCTGAACTCGGAGGTGCCGTACGTTCGGTTCTTGATCGGTCGAATCGTGAAGACGTACGACTACATCAACCGCGTTGTGTTAACGCTTCCGCTTTCGGTCTACGAGGGTACGTGAACAACACTCTCCCCTCTCGTTGCTATGCATCACCATGATCTTGCGTGTGCGTAGGAAATTTTTGAAATTACTACGTTCCCCAACAGTGGTATCAGAGCCAGGTTTTATGCGTTAATGTTATGCACGAGTAGAACACAAGTGAGTTGTGGGCGATATAAGTCATACTGCTTACCAGCATGTCATACTTTGGTTCAGCGGTATTGTGAGATGAAGCGGCCCGGACCGACAGTACGCGTACGCTTACGCGAGACTGGTTTCACCGTTGCGAGCACTCGTTGCTTAAAGGTGACCGGCGGGTGTCTGTCTCTCTCACTTTAGTTGAACCGAGTGTGGCTACGCCCGGTCCTTGCGAAGGTTAAAACAGCACCAACTTGACAAACTATCGTTGTGGTTTTGATGCGTAGGTAAGAACGGTTCTTGCTAAGCCCGTAGCAGCCACGTAAAACTTGCAACAACAAAGTAGAGGACGTCTAACTTGTTTTTGCAGGGTATGTTGTGATGTGATATGGTCAGGACATGATACTGAATTTTATTGTATGAGATGATCATGTTTTGTAACCGAGTTATCGGCAACTGGCAGGAGCCATATGGTTGTCGCTTTATTGTATGCAATGCAATCGCCCTGTAATGCTTTACTTTATCACTAAGCGGTAGCGATAGTCATAGAAGCATAAGATTGGCGACATGACAACGATGCTACGATGGAGATCAAGGTGTCGCGCCGGTGACGATGGTGATCATGACGGTGCTTCGGAGATGGAGATCACAAGCACAAGATGATGATGGCCATATCATATCACTTATATTGATTGCATGTGTTGTTATTCTTTTATGCATCTTATCTTGCTTTGATTGACGGTAGCATTATAAGATGATCCCTTACTAAATTATCAAAGTATAAGTGTTCTCCCTGAGTATGCACCATTGCGAAAGTTCTTCGTGATGAGACACCACGTGATGATCGGGTGTGATAGGCTCTACGTTCAAATACAACGGTTGCAAAACAGTTACACACGCGGAATACTCAGGTTAAACTTGACGAGCCTAGCATATAACAGATATGGCCTCGGAACACGGAGATCGAAAGGTCGAGCGTGAAGCATATAGTAGATATGATCAACATAGTGATGTTCACCGTTGAAACTACTCCATCTCACGTGATGATCGGACATGGTTTAGTTGATATGGATCACGTGATCACTTAGAGGATTAGAGGGATGTCTATCTAAGTGGGAGTTCTTAAGTAATATGATTAATTGAACTTAAATTTATCATGAACTTAGTCCTGATAGTATTTTTGCAAATTATGTTGTAGATCAATAGCTCGCGTTGTTGCTTCCCTGTGTTTATTTTTGATATGTTCCTAGAGAAAAATTATGTTGAAAGATGTTAGTAGCAAAGATACGTATTGGATCCGTGATCTGAGGATTATCCTCATTGCTGCACAGAAGAGTTATGTCCTTGATGCACCGCTAGGTGACAAACCTATTGCAGGAGCAGATGCAGACATTATGAACGTTTGGCTAGCTCAATATGATAACTACTTGATAGTTTAGTGCACCATGCTTAAAGGCTAAGAATCGGGACTTCAAAGACGTTTTGAACGTCATGGACCATATGAGATGTTCCAGGAGTTGAAGTTAATATTTCAAGCAAATACCCGAGTTGAGAGATATGAAGTCTCCAACAAGTTCTATAGCTAAAAGATGGAGGAGAATAGCTCAAGCAGTGAGCATGTGCTCAGATTGTCTGGGTACTACAATCACTTGAATCAAGTGGGAGTTAATCTTCCAGATAAAATAGTGATTGACAAAATTCTCTAGTCACCATCACCAAGTTAGTAGAACTTCGTGATGAACTATAGTATGCAAGGGATGACGAAAGTAATTCCCTAGCTCTTCGTGATGCTGAAATCGATGAAGGTAGAAATCAAGAAAAACATCAAGTGTTGATGGTTAACAAGACCATAGTTTCAAGAAAAGGGCAAAGGGATAGAAGGGGAACTTCAAGAAGAACGGCAAGCAAGTTGCTGCTCAAGTGAAGAAGCCTAAGTCTGGTCCTAAGCCTGAGACTAAGTGCTTCTACTGCAAAGGGACTGGTCACTAGAAGCGGAACTACCCCAAGTATTTGGTGGATAAGAAGGATGGCAAAGTGAACAAAGTTATATTGGATATACATGCTATTGATGTGTACTTTACTAGTGTTTATAGCAACCCCTCGGTATTTGATACTGGCTCAGTTGCTAAAGAGTAGTAACTCAAAACGGGAGTTGCATAATGAACATAAACTAGTTAAGGATGAAGTGACGATGTGTATTGGAAGTGGTTCCAAGATTGATATGATCATCATCGCACACTCCCTATACTTTCGGGATTAGTGTTGAACCTAAATAAGTGTTATTTGGTGTTTGCATTGAGCATGAATATGATTTGATCATATTTATTGCAGTACGGTTATTCATTTAAGTTAGAGAATAATTGTTGTTCTGTTTACATGAATAAAACCTTATATGGTTACACACCCAATGAAAATGGTTCGTTGGATCTCGATCGTAGTGATACAGATATTCATAATATTGAAGCCAAAAGATGCAAAGTTAATAATGATAGTGCAACTTATTTGTGGCACTGCCGTTTAGGTCATATTGGTGTAAAGCGCATGAAGAAACTCCATACTGATGGGATTTTGGAATCACTTGATTATGAATCACTAAATGCTTGCGAACCGTGCCTCATGGGCAAGATGACTAAAACGCCGTTCTCCGGAACTATGGAGAGAGCAACAGATTTGTTGGAAATCATACATACAGATGTATGTGGTTCGATGAGTGTTGAGGCTCGCGGCAGGTATCGTTATTTTCTGACCTTCACAGATGATTTGAGCAGATATGGGTATATCTACTTGATGAAACATAAGTCTGAAACATTTGAAAAGTTCAAAGAATTTCAGAGTGAATTGGAAAATCATCGTGACAAGAAAATAAGGTTTGTACGATCTGATTGCGGAGACAAATATTTGAGTTACGAGTTTGGTCTTCAATTAAAACAATGTGGAATACTTTCACAAATTCGTGCCACCTGGAACACCACAGCTTAATGGTGTGTCCGAACGTCATAACCGTACTTTATTGGATATAGTGCAATCTATGATGTTTCTTACCGATTTACCACTACAGTTTTGGGGTTATGCATTAGAGACAGCTGCATTCACGTAAAAAAAGGGCACCATCTAAATCCGTTTGAGACGACACCATATGAACTGTGGTTTGGCAAGAAACCAAAGTTGTCATTTCTTAAAGTTTGGGGTTGCGATGCTTATGTGAAAAAGTTTCAACATGATAAGCTTGAACCCAAATCGGATAAATGCGTCTTCATAGGATACCCAAAGGTGACTATTGGGTATATCTTCTATCACAGATCCGAAGGCAAATTCGTTGCTAAGAATGGATCCTTTCTAGAGAAGGAGTTTCTCTCGAAAGAAGTGAGTGGGAGGAAAGTAGAACTTGATGAGGTAACTGTACCTTCTCCCAATTTGGAAAGTAGTTTATCACTAAAATCAGTTCCAGTGATGCTTACACCAATTAGTGAGGAGGTTAATGATGATGATCATGAAGCTTCGGATCAAGTTACTACCGAACCTCGTAGGTCAACCAGAATGAGATCCGCACCAGAGTGGTACGGTAATCCTGTTCTGGAGGTCATGTTACTTGACCATGACGAACCTACAAACTATGAGGAAGGGATGATGAGCCCAGATTCCGCAAAATGGCTTGAGGCCATGAAATCTGAGATGAGATCCATGTATGAGAACAAAGTATGGACTTTGATTGACTTGCCCAATGATCGGCGAGCCATTGAGATTAAATGGATCTTCAAGAGGAAGACGGACTCTGGTAGTAGTGTTACTATCTACAAAGCTAGAATTGTCGCAAAAGGTTTTCGACAAGTTTAAGGTGTTGACTACAATGAGAGTTTCTCACTCGTATCTATGCTTAAGTCTGTCCGAATCATGTTAGCAATTGCCGCATTTTATGAAATCTGGCAAATGGATAAACAAAACTGCATTCCTTAATGGATTTATTAAAAAAAGAGTTGTATATGATGCAACCAGAAGGTTTTGTCAATCCTAAAGGTGCTAACAAAATATGCAAGCTCCAGCGATCCATCTATGGACTGGTGCAAGCATCTCAGAGTTGGAATATACGCTTTGATAAGTTGATCAAAGCATATAGTTTTATACAGACTTGCGGTGAAGCCTGTATTTACAAGAAAGTGAGCGGGAGCACTACAACATTTCTGATAAGTATATGTTAATGACATATTGTTGATCGGAAATAATGTAGAATTATTCTGCAAAGCATAAAGGAGTGTTTGAAAGAAGTTTTTCAAAGAAAGACCTCGGTGAAGCTGCTTACATATTGAGCATCAAGATCTATAGAGATAGATCAAGACGCTTGATAAGTTTTTTCAATGAGTACATACCTTAACAAGATTTTGAAGTGGTTCAAAATGGAACAGTCAAAGAAAGAGTTTCTTGCCTGTGTTGCAAGGTGTGAAATTGAGTAAGACTCAAAGCCCGACCACGGCAGAAGATAGAAAAAGAATGAAAGTCATTCCCTATGCCTCGGCCATAGGTTCTATAAAGTATGCCATGCTGTGTACCAGATCTATTGTATACCCTACACTGATTTTGGCAAGGGAGTACAATAGTGATCTAGGAGTAGATCACTGGACAGCGGTCAAAATTATCCTTACTGGAATAAGGATATGTTTCTGGATTATGGAAGTGACAAAAGGTTCGTCGTAAAGGGTTGCGTCGATGCAAGTTTTGACACTAATCTAGATGACACTAAGTCTCGGTCTAGATACATATTGAAAGTGGGAGCAATTAGCTAGAGTAGCTCCGTGCAGAGCATTGTAGACATAGAAATTTGCAAAATACTTACGGATCTGATTGTGACAGACCCGTTGACTAAAATTATCTCACAAGCAAAACATGATCACACCTTAGTACTCTTTGGGTGTTAATCACATAGCGATGTGAACTAGATTACTAACTCAAGTAAACCCTTTGGGTGTTGATCACATGACGATGTGAACTATGGGTGTTAATCACATAGCGATGTGAACTAGATTATTGACTCTAGTAAACCCTTTGGGTGTTGGTCACATGACGATGTGAACTATGGGTGTTAATCACATGGTGATGTGAACTATTGATCACATGGCGATGTGAACTAGATTATTGACTCTAGTGCAAGTGGGAGACTGAAGGAAATATGCCCTAGAGGCAATAATAAAGTTATTATTTATTTCCTTATATCATGATAAATGTTTATTATTCATGCTAGAATTGCATTAACCGGAAACATGATACATGTGTGAATACATAGACAAACAGAGTGTCACTAGTATGCCTCTACTTGACTAGCTCGTTGATCAAAGATGGTTATGTTTCCTAGACATAGACATGAGTTGTCATTTGATTAACGGGATCACATCATTAGGAGAATGATGTGATTAACTTGACCCATTCCGTTAGCTTAGCACTCGATCGTTTAGTATGTTGCTATTGCTTTATTCATGACTTATACATGTTCCTATGACTATGAGATTATGCAACTCCCGTTTACCGGAGGAACACTTTGTGTGCTACCAATCGTCACAACGTAACTGGGTGATTATAAAGGTGCTCTACATGTGTCTTCGAAGGTACTTGTTGGGTTGGCGTATTTCGAGATTAGGATTTGTCACTCCGATTGTCGGAGAGGTATCTCTGGGCCCTCTTGGTAATGCACATCACTTAAGCCTTGCAAGCATTGCAACTAATGAGTTTGTTGCGAGATGATGTATTACGGAACGAGTAAAGAGACTTGCCGGTAACGAGATTGAACTAGGTATTAAGATACCGACGATCGAATCTCGGGCAAGTAACATACCGATGACAAAGGGAACAACGTATGTTGTTATGCGGTTTGACCGATAAAGATCTTCGTAGAATATGTGGGAGCCAATATGGGCATCCAGGTCCCGCTATTTGTTATTGACCGGAGACGTGTCTCGGTCATGTCTACATAGTTCTCGAACCCGTAGGGTCCGCACGCTTAACGTTACAATGATAGTTTTATTATGAGTTTATGAGTTTTGATGTACCGAAGGAGTTTGGAGTCCCGGAGGAGATCGGGGACATGACGAGGAGTCTTGAAATGGTCGGGATGTAAAGATCGATATATTGGAGGACTATATTCGGACATCGGAAAGGTTCCGAGTGATTCGGGTATTTTTCGCAGTACCGGAGAGTTACGGGAATTCGTATTGGGCCTTAATGGGCCATACGGGAAAGGAGAGAAAGGCCCCAAAGGGTGGCCGCACCGCTCCCCATGGACTAGTCCGAATTGGACTAGGGAGGGGGGGCGCCCCCTTCCTCCCTTCTCCTTCTCCCTTCCCTTCTCCTACTCCAACAAGGAAAGGAGGAGTCCTACTCCCGGTGGGAGTAGGACTCCCCCCTTGGCGCACCCTCCTCCTAGGCCGGCCGCCTCCCCCCTTGCTCCTTTATATACGGGGGCAGGGGGCACCCCATAGACACAACAATTGATCTATTGATCTCTTAGCCGTGTGCGGTGCCCCCCTCCACCATATTACACCTCAATAATATCGTAGCGGTGCTTAGGCGAAGCCCTGCGTCGGTAGAACATCATCATCGTCACCATGCCGTCGTGCTGACGAAACTCTCCCTCAACACTTGGCTGGATCGGAGTTCGAGGGACGTCATCAAGCTGAAAGTGTGCTGAACTCGGAGGTGCCGTACGTTCGATACTTGATCGGTCGAATCGTGAAGACGTACGACTACATCAACCGCGTTGTGTTAACGCTTCCGCTTTCGGTCTACGAGGGTATGTGGACAACACTCTCCCCTCTCGTTGCTATGCATCACCATGATCTTGTGTGTGCGTAGGAAATTTTTGAAATTACTACGTTCCCCAACAGTGCTATCTATACAAATCTCAATTATATTGATCTAAAGAATTATAGAATCAAGATTAGTAAAAAGGAGGTGATTTTGCCGCGCGGATGGCGGGGGAGGTTTCTTATTTGAGCAATGCTACGTCCACGTAATGGTTTACGTAAAGTTACGAACTGATGTGATGTGGGACTATTTGATTGGATTATAGGAGAGGATTAGGCCCACCCCACCTGAAAATCAGACGGGCATATATAGATTAGATGGAAAGTATACGTAGCAGCTACGTAGCCCTTTGTAAGTCTAGGATTAGGCTTCTTATTTTCGGAGGACGTTGTCCTAGCGGTTTGCTAACATGCGGTCCCACGTGTCGGTGCATTACCAAGCCGATCCGCATCCCACATGAGGCAGAACAACGGCACAAGCAACACGTGGTTAAGTTGAAGAAGATGAGGGAGAAGCGGATTCAGCAATGAGTGAAATGATGGTTGCTTCGTCCCTCCAACTTGACTGCGGGAAAGGTGCAGCTTTTGATTTGACGCCTCATTGCTCATTACTACGCCGGCGCCATGACTGGGGTGCTTCACCCCGACTGCTCTGCACTTTGTTCCGGTATGGCACGTGGACCCGGTAGCTTGATGTCCCACATGCCAGTGAAAGGGACTAGAAGATTTATGAAAAAGCGAGCGCTCCACTCTTATGACGGAGGAGTAGATGACAGGACGGCCCAGTGAACTGTCACTTGTAGTACTGTATTGTACTATAGTTTTGCTGTTTCGCACGATCCATCGATACAAACCCGATTAAACAGGAAAGGGCAAGATTTTTCCTGCGCGGTAGATGATACTGGCCATACATTTCAAAGGCAATTTTAATGTATGCAAACTGAATAATTATAAGAAACAATATGATATCTAGTAAAACTAAAAACACATATGATTTATTGTGTTAGAGTGTAGTAGTAGTGCTGTATTGCATAGTTGTTAGATGTAACATGCGAGAACGTGTAGAGATGTAGTTTTGGAGGGCCTACAGAGAGAAAAGCGTAATACGGTCACCGAACTTCAGAATAAGCTGATTATAGCCACTATATACGTTTTGCGGTGATTATACGGTCACTTGCTCACAGTTCAGCATCGGATTGCACTCTGTTGACCGGCCAAATAGTCTGTGTGGGGCCATGTTGACTAGTTAAATTGACCACGTTCCTTATGGGTCCCACCTGTCAGTTCGCATAGGCAAAAGGTCAGATAAACACAAATTTACGCAGGCGCGACAAGGCTCAAACCCATGCGCGGGAATCACCTGGTTGTGTATGTGTCTGTTAGGGCCTGATGTGTGCGCATGCACGTGTAGGTTGAGCGCGAGAGTGTGTGTTGGTTGTGTGGTGTACTGGTGTGTGCATGCATGCGTGCGTGTGTGCGTGTGAGTGTTGCGTGCGTGCGTGTGAGTGTTGTGTGCGTGCGTGGCTGCGTGTGTATGTGTGAGTGTTGCGTGCGTGTGTGGGTGCATGTGTTTGTGTGAGTGTTGCGTGGATGCAGTTTGTGTGCATGCGTGCGTGTGTGTATAATCACCACACCAGCTCCTGTGTGTTAAAACAGACGGCTCAGCATACCAATACAAGGCCACCTTGTCCGCTGTGCCCGCGGTCATGACTTTGAACCACCGTCCAAATATTTTTTTTGTCATTTGTTTTCATTCTTACTAGCAAGATGCCCGTGCGTTGCACGTAACATCAAGATGCATTTGTCTGACTTGTTTATCTTGTGAGGGAAGAGGATGAATTAGGGAAGGCCTTATTTGCAAATGTGGAGAGGTGTGTGGGTACCCTTTTGCAAAATTGCCATAGTTTCTTTCCTATCCGTCAGATATAAATCGAACGGCCTATATTGCAGGATGGCAGGCACACCATCATCACCAACTCTGTTTTTTATAAGAGTGTATTTTATGTATTTTATAAGAGTGTAGATGTAGAGTAGATACAAGTCGACAGGTGGGCACGATGGTAGTGAGATAATGTGATGCAACACTAGAGGTGCCACGTGGAGCGTTTAACTGGTCAACTAGTCATGTCATGAGCAAATACAGAGTTGTACGGTGAGCCCGTGACTGTATAATAACCACTAAACGTAAATGGTGACCGTAATGAGTGGATTCTGAAGTCCAATGTATGTATCGTGCTTTCGCTTCAAATACAATGATCATCATTGCATATATCGCGAGAGAAAGATGAAACATGCGTGAATTTTCTGGGGGCTTACTTTTAGAGGACCTGGAGATAGTTTTGTGTGCATACGTGAAAGGGGCGTACAGGGGGGGTATGCGATGGAGAGAGAGATGCTCTTCGTTTCTCTTTATTATGACTAACTTTGTATATAGTATAAAAATATACAAATTCACAGTGCGTAATAAATATCATTGTGGGCACCATGCAATGCAAATTAGCGTTCGTACTCCTCCATATAACTTTGTAATGTTGTATATATGTAGAAACTCTAAAATAATTTTTTGGCCACACTTTATTCAAAAGGAACGTTGTATGCGAAATAAACGTGAAGAGAGGGCTTTTTAGATCAATGGGGTACGTGATGTAACATGTGTGAATGTGTAGTTGATGCATTTGGCGGGGCCTAGAGAGGTATGTGTGTGTATTACGTATTCGAGAGAGGCATGGATAGAGGGGCCGACGGGGGGGCGTGGGAGAGATAGCACGAGAAATGAGAGTGGTCTAGAGAGAGAGATGAATCTGACGTCACGACAAGAGATTCCATTCCCTTGAGTGTGTATATGCAAGGGGGGAGGGAATAGAGGCACCAGGAGAAATTTTCTGTGTGTGTGGTGTTTGTGTTGGTATGTGTGGGTGTGAGAAGATAATGAGACGTGGGGGCAGAGGGTGTGTCACCGCGTGAGGTCCGGTGGGTCGAGGTGAGGCCCTTCGTTCGGTTCCAACCTGCGCCACATTGGTCGGCCCGTGACGCGCATTTAGGAAGACCCATGGATGACTAGTCGTACAAGACAAAGATAGCAGAATTGTGAAGGACTCTATGTCCACTGACAAAGCCGGCTAGGATTTGTAACCCTAGGTTCTCGGACTAAGGTAACCCCTTTATCTCTGATATTACTATTCATCCAACCTAACTTTAAGGGGCATCCTACAGAATGCTCTGCTAGAATCATACTCGTCGATTAGGAAGAGAGGTGTGAGACAATGCATGAGAGACAGGCATAAAGATAATGTGTGTACATGAGACACGTAGGCTGGTCCATGTATATAGAAAGGGTCGATGAGGATTGTGCGTGTGTATGTTTGCGAGAGGAAGAGTGCTTGTGATAAAGGTTAGTGAAAACAGTTGTAAATGGTTACGAGAGGGAGGGAGAGTTATATCTAGAGCATGTGTGCGAGAAAGACACCTCGGGAGAGAGTGTGTGAGCATGTGTGAGAGACCACCGATGGAGAGTGAAACTACACGTAAAAGACTGCTCTACACATTGATTAAAGATATAAATTGTATCGAAATGTTAGGATGGGATCATGATATTTGCAATTCGCGTAAGGAGCAGTCATTGATCCATCAGACATCTAGATTCTATCAAATTTGAGCATGTCTATGTTATTATTCGACACAATTGATCCACATAGTTAGTATTTTGAACTCCAGACAATGCATCGTTTTAGCAATCGAATATAAACGTGAGTATAGTTCATGTTGTGTGTGTGTAAAGCACATTATACATATGAAAGTTACACAATGGACATTATAAATAGCTACCTATGAACTAGCATACATTTGCATTCAACTTAAGGTGGTTTAAAAAATCGAATTCAACATGAAGTCCATTCAATTATTTGAATTTGATATCATGGCATTTGTAAACCATACCTAAATTATGGGGGCACCAATCTTTGCTCTGATTTTGTACATAATAGCATATGTAGTCGTGTACAAAATAGATTCAAATTTAGCTCCTCCATTCCAAAATAATCGTAGTTATAGGATTTTCAAGTGTCAAAATTTCAAAAAGAAGCGGATAATTTAATGAGGTTTTCAAACATACAAGGTCAAATATAACGTTGTCTATTTAGGTCAATCCTCATAGTTCAAGAGTACTCTAAACGTGAATGCTTGTGTTTCAAAATTTTGAACAAAGCGCCAAAAGAGCCTCTACTCGCCCGAAACCGCGCGAGACCAATGTTTGGTAGTACAAGGAAATTACTTTTCTAATAACTCCGACCCGTGAAACCTACCGGCCCGACGTCCAAAGGTCTAAACCGGGGTCGGTTTGTAGCTTCATCTAGACGCCACGCAACCGCATCCGAAAAACATTCATACACAATGGCCGCCTAAGCACACATGCGGGCGGCCGAAATCGCTCCCGCCCACTAATTGGGACACCTGGGATTACCATCCTACCCCCGACCCGCAGTAGGTGTCAGGACTCCGATTCTAAGTCACACCGATCTAGCCTGTAACACCTCATATCACTTTGCGGCCTCACGCACGGTATTCCCACGGGTGTCACCTTACCATGGCCCGGGACCGTTTGCGCCTTTTGGCTCACGTATATGATAGTGTCGCTAGCATCCATATGACAGAGAACCTGGGCCAACATGACTAGTCGTGAACCCAAAGTGGCACTAACTTACGGGGACAGGCATACATGAGTCAACATCGAGCATGTCGGTCAGCAGCGTGCGAATCCGGGCTGTAGCACTGGGCTAACAGGACTCCGGGAACCCGGGCTGTAGCAGGCTAGGCAGGACTCCGGATGTCACCGCGTGACATTTCCCCGAAGGGACAGACACAGGAACGAAGTGAATCACATGAAGCCAGCCAAGTGTTCTGGAGCAGTAGTGTTGGGCTAGCAGGACTTCGGTGAACCGGGCTGTAGCGGACTACTATGGCTCATGGAAGCACAAGACTACATTTCCCCATAAGAGAGGCTACCAAGGATAAACAACTAGGTTGTCGGATCCCACACATACCAAGCATTTCAATCATACACACAATATGCTCGATATGTGTAAATACAACATGGCATCACAACATAACTCTACGACTCAAGTATTTATTCATTAGGCTCCGAGGAGCGAGATATTACAAACATAGGTCTCATGACCCAACATTCAGAGCATACAAGTCAAAGCACATGCGGAAGCTTAACATGTCTGAGTACAGACATCTACAAAGAAAAAGGCTGAGAAGCCTGACTATCTACCAGATCCTGCCGAGGGCACAAGATCGTAGCTGAGGTATCAAGCTAAACGTCGAAGTCCACACGGAACTACTAGCAAGACTGACGTCTCTCTGCAAAACATAAAATAAGCAAACGTGAGTACAAATGTACCCAGCAAGACTTACATCAGAACTATCTACATATGCATGGGTATCAACAAAGGGGTGGTGGAGTTTAACTGCAGCAAGCCAGCTTTGACTCGGTGGCTATCCTAACTACGACTGCAAGTAACTCTTTTGAGGTGGCGCACACGAGTCCACATATTCACCATATCAATACACCACTATGGATTCGCTCCTGTCTCCCTACGAGAACACCATCCACTTTCACTTTAGAGTATTTTAGAGTATTTTACCATACTCACGCTTATCTTGCGCATTTTAGAGTATCCACTTTCACTTGTCTATGAACTGTTATAGGCAACCCAGAAGTCCTTTACCGCGGAGACGGCTATTCGAATAGATGATGTTAAACCCTGCAGGGGTGTACTTCTTCACACACGCTCTCACCACTTACTGCCGTTTACACGACATGTACTCGGCAACCTTCAAGGGGAAGCCCAATGAGGGTGTCGGCCACGGCCTACCTAAACACTCAAGTTTCTAGTCCAGGTTTATCACCTATTCAGGTTCCATCCGCAGGGAGTCCGGCCGAGGTTTCCACATACGGCCCCGAACGATGTGTGCAGGGTTCCCGAGACACCAAACGGGCGCCCGGTACATCGTGCCACGTGCCTACCGCATCACAGCCCACCCCTCGGGTCAGCGCTGCGCACAGCCTCCAGCATACTACAAACACCAGAAACTACTTGCAACTCCTGGACAGAGGACAAGGGTGGTTAAGAAGCCGAGAGGGTCCATTGGTTTCGGGCCCAATGCATGGTAGTAGCCGTTCATGGATCACAAACATAGAACTCAGTTCCTAAAGACGGCTTCAATGAAACAACCCACCATGTACTCCTACATGGCCTCTCATTGATACCTTTACCGAATCATGTTCACACACTTAGCTCTCATCAGTAGGACATGTTCACACGCCTCCAATTCATCCCCGATGAATCAGACCTGATCCAACTCTAAGCAGTAGCAGGCATGACAAACAAGCATGAATGAGTAGGCACATCAGGGCTCAAACAACTCCTACTCATGCTAGTGGGTTTCATCTATTTACTGTGGCAATGACAGGTCATGCAGAGGATAAAGGGGTTCAACTACCGCAGCAAGTAACAGATGAATCGTTGTTGTCCTAATGCAGTAAAAGGGAGCAGGGGCGAGAGAGTGGTATCGGAATGAACAAGGGGGTTTTGCTTGCCTGGCACTTCTCAAGATAGTATAGTTCTTCATCGGTGTCATCGAACTCATCGTCGGAACCTCGTCTATCGAGAAGGGACAAACACCGGCAAACAAGGAAGAACACAGTCAATGCAATGCACAATATGATGCATGATCATGACATGGCAATATGATGTGGTTTGAGCTAATGCAACTAGCAGTAGGTTAAATGGAGTTGGTTTGAATCTAAGATTCAAATTCAAACTCCACATATGACATTTCAAATGCCATTAATTCAAATTGTTGTATACAGCAACTTTAAGTTGTTCAAACATGCATGATAATGCCATAAACAGATTCTTTGGATTTTTTGATCATTTTTCATATATAACTTATTTTATTTGGAGTTACAGATAATTTTCTATGAATTTTTGAAGTTTATAGCATTTTTGGAATTTTCTGAATTATTTTAAATCCAGAAGATGATTAACTACGTCAGCATAGCGTCATGCTGACCTCAGCAGGTCAACGGACCCGGTCCAGGTCAAACCTGACCAGTGGGACCTACTGGTCAGTGACACAGAGTCAGCTACAGAGGCTGACATGTGGGACCCAGTCAAAGCTGACGTGCCCAAGTCAATGTTGACAGGCGGGCCCACTGTGGTTAGTGCTAATCTAGTAGAGAAATAAAACTAATTAGTTTAGGCACCGGGGCCCACATGGCAGTGGCTCTAGGGGTGGTTTAGCTGGGTCATTAGTGGCTAATGACGAGCAACGTGATAAGTCGCCGGAGTGTCGCCGGCGACGACCATTTCGCGCGGCAGAGATCGTTGGGATCTCGCTACAGCCCACGGTTTGAGGCGGGGTTTGCTCTTACGGACTGTTGGCGCTCCCGCGCATCTACTGGTGGTAGCAGCAGCAGCTGGGATGGCCGGAGTTGACGGCGGCAAGCACTTCCGCGGCGGCCGGAGTACGGGCACGCTTGGACACAGCGTTTTGGTGCACGGGAGGACTAGCTGCGGGTTGCTACGGAGTCCTGCGGACTCGCTGAGCACGGGGGTGGGATCAAATGCGTCGTGGATGCGCTCTTGCTACGGCGGCACCATGGCCGGCGGCGGTGAGCTCTCGGGCTCGGTCGGAAGACGGGGCTAGGGGACGAGAACAAAGGAGGAGAGCGAGGGGGAAGCAACAGGAGCTCACAGTGAACTCTATGGCGCCGTCGGAGAGGTCGGGGAAGCCCGGACGGTGACGAACCGAACGGGGCGGCGCTCGGAGCAGAGGAAGAAGACAACAGCGATAGTGGCGCTGCGGGGCGCTCAGGCGTCATGTGGCTCGGCGAAGAGGACGGGGACGTCACGGCGGAGCTCGGGGGCGCGTCAGAGAGGCTCGGAGATAGCTGTGGCCGTGGTGGAGCTTGTTGGCGGCGATGGCTACGTTCGGTTTCGGGAGAGAGAGCGGCAGAGGCGGGGATGACACGGGGAAGAGGCGAGAGGGACCGGGGTGGCGCGTGGCGTCGTCCAGACGCGTCGTGGAGGGGGGGCAGGTAGGCAGGGAGGAGCTGGCCTCCTCGGCCGCACGCGTGCGAGCACGCAGCTGCTCCTACTGGCAGGAGGAAGACGACAGGAGGCGCCAGGTGGGCTGGGCCAGTGAGCTGGGCCGGCTACAGGTAGGTGGCCAGGTAGTCCTTCTCTCTCTCTCTCTTTTATTTCTGTTTTTCTATTTTGTTATTTTTTTCTAGGCTTTATTAAAAACACCTAGACAGATCCAAAAATCTTAAAACTTCTCAATGCCACTGTTTGGAATATAACCAACAGCAAACATTTTAGTTTATGATTATTTGAGCATTTAAAATATTTTATAGTATTTAGATGCCCAAATGAAAATACCATATGATTTAATTCAGAGCCCAAATATGTCATGGAAAAATGTGCAACACCTCTGGTTACTATTTCCAGCATTTTCCAGAAATGATGAACATTTTTGAAAGCCATTTGGATTCTCTGAAAATATTTTAGTTGAACCTAGTGAATTTCTTTGATGCTAGGGTTTAGGCAATCCCCACTTCAAGTTTCTTTCAAAGTTTAAACATGATGCACACATGAAGTTAGCCTAGTGCAATGCCAGAAGCTAGGGATGTGACAACTCACCCCCACTAAACAAGAATCTCGTCCCGAGATTCAAGCATAGGGTAAGATGGAAAAGGAATGCAAACTATCACAATCTTCACGATCCAGGTTGCACTTCAAATGAACGTTGATTCGATCACCATCATTGTCTCGAAGTCTTGCTCTGAGAACTCCAACTAACATGACAACGAGAGGAAAGGAAAAACTCTAAAAGGATCGGTCTTCTCGAAGATCAAACAACTTAGGATCAACTCACGGGGTGAGTCATAGCAACATCTCTTGAGCTGAGACTCGAAGCACACATCTAGAGGAATGGAGTGAAGCAGATGATGAAGGTTCACTATGTAGACAACAATTTCACGCTTAAGAAGGTGGTGAACGGTTGTCAACGTAGCGGGGAGTTGAGTTGCCATGATACCATAACGAGACATCTTGGAGGAGGGTGATTCGTAGAATTATTACCTTAAGTGGCAAAAAGAATTACCTTTGATATAGCGATCATTGAGACTCTTTATATCAGCCTAAGGCAACTCACAGCAATCGTTTGGCGGAGTTCGAACGAATGGCATACTCGGACTAGTATGGATGATGTGGATTACCTTGTTGAAGACAACACAAGGGGTGATTTGCTTATCATCGGAAATGGATGGAACCCATGGTAGAATGGCACATTGGTGGCGCAAGCTGGGAACAAATGCAAATGCTGGGAATGATTCTGGTAACTGGGGAGGAACCCCATCAGTAGAGAGTGAATCCACTGTTTTAAAGGGTTATAGCATAACCGAGGAAACTGAGAGCACTATGCAATTAATGCCGACAATAAAACCTAGCACTTGCGCATGCTCTCAAGAACTTGAGCATTTCCATATTCATCAAGGTTTTACCAATATCCGTGTCAAGGATCCTGACAACACAACATACTACCATGATGAATGGTGATGGACGATGCAGATGCTGTTGGGAATCGTAGCATAATTTAAAATTTTCCTACGCTCACCAAGATGCATCTATGGAGTCTACTAGCAACGAGGGGAAAGGAGTGGATCTACATACCCTTGTAGATCGCGAGCGGAAGCGTTCCAATGAACGTGGATGACGGAGTCGTACTCGCCGTGATCCAAATCACCGATGACCGAGTGCCGAACGGACGGCACCTCCGCGTTCAACACACGTACGGTGCAGCAACGTCTCCTCCTTCTTGATCCAGCAAGGGGGAAGGAGAGGTTGATGGAGATCCAACAGCACGACGGCGTGGTGGTGGATGTAGCGGGTCTCCGGCAGGGCTTCGCCGAGCTTCTGCGAGAGAGAGAGAGGTGTTGCAGGGGAGGAGGGAGGCGCCCAAGGCTTAGATGTTGCTGCCCTCCCTTCCCCCCACTATATATAGGGCCAAGGGAGAGGGGGGGCGCAGCCTTGCCCCTTCCTTCAAGGAAGGGTGCGGCCAGGGGGGAGTCCTTCCCCCCCAAGGCACCTCGGAGGTGCCTTCCCCCTTTAGGACTCTCCCTTCTTTCTTATCTCTTGCGCATGGGCCTCTTGGGGCTGGTGCCCTTGGCCCATATAGGCCAAGGCGCACCCCTTACAGCCCATGTGGCCCCCCGGGGCTGGTGGACCCCCTTGGTGGACCCCCGGACCCCTTTCGGCACTCCCGGTACAATACCGATAAAGCGCGAAACTTTTCCGGCGACCAAAATAAGACTTCCCATATATAAATCTTTACCTCCGGACCATTCCGGAACCTCTCGTGACGTCCGGGATCTCATCCGGGACTCCGAACAACTTTCGGGTTTCCGCATACATATATCTCTACAACCCTAGCGTCACCGGACCTTAAGTGTGTAGACCCTACGGGTTCGGGAGACATGCAGACATGACCGAGACGCCTCTCCGGTCAATAACCAACAGCGGGATCTGGATACCCATGTTGGCTCCCACATGTTCCACGATGATATCATCGGATGAACCACGGTGTCGAGGATTCAATCAATCCGTATGCAATTCCCTTTGTCAATCGGTATGTTACTTGCCCGAGATTCGATCGTCGGTATCCCAATACCTTGTTCAATCTCGTTACCGGCAAGTCTCTTTACTCGTACCGCAATGCATGATCCCGTGACTAACGCCTTAGTCACATTGAGCTCATTATGATGATGCATTACCGAGTGGGCCCAGAGATACCTCTCCGTCACACGGAGTGACAAATCCCAGTCTCGATCCGTGCCAACCCACGGACACTTTCGGAGATACCCGTAATGCACCTTTATAGTCACCCAGTTACGTTGTGATGTTTGGCACACCCAAAGCACTCCTACGGTATCCGGGAGTTGCACAATCTCATGGTCTAAGGAAAAGATACTTGACATTGGAAAAGCTCTAGCAAACGAAACTACACGATCTTTTATGCTATGCTTAAGTTGGGTCTTGTCCATCACATCATTCTCCTAATGATGTGATCCCGTTATCAATGACATCCAATGTCCATAGTCAGGAAACCATGACTATCTGTTGATCAACGAGCTAGTCAACTAGAGGCTTACTAGAGACAGGTTGAGGTCTATGTATTCACACATGTATCACGATTTCCGGACAATACAATTATAGCATGAATAATAGACAATTACCATGAACAAAGAAATATAATAATAACCATTTATTATTGCCTCTAGGGCATATTTCCAACAGTCTCCCACTTGCACTAGAGTCAATAATCTAGTTACATTGTGATGAATCGAACACCCATTGCGTCCTGGTGTTGATCATGTTTTGCCCTAGGGAGAGGTTTAGTCAACGGATCTGCTACATTCAGGTCCGTGTGCACTTTACAAATATCTATGTCTCCATTTTGAACACTTTCACGAATGGAGTTGAAGCGACGCTTGATATGTCTGGTCTTCCTGTGAAACCTGGGCTCCTTCGCAAGGGCAATAGCTCCAGTGTTGTCACAAAAGAGAGTCATTGGGCCCGACGCATTGGGAATCACCCCTAGGTCGGTAATGAACTCCTTCATCCAGACTGCTTCCTGTGCTGCCTCCGAGGCTGCCATGTACTCCGCTTCACATGTAGATCCCGCCACGACGCTTTGCTTGCAACTGCACCAGCTTACTGCTCCTCTATTCAATATATACACGTATCCGGTCTGTGACTTCGAGTCATCCAGATCTGTGTCGAAGCTAGCGTCGACGTAACCCTTTACGACGAGCTCTTCGTCACCTCCATAAACGAGAAACATATCCTTAGTCCTCTTCAGGTACTTCAGGATATTCTTGACCGCTGTCCAGTGTTCCTTGCCGGGATTACTTTGGTACCTTCCTACCAAACTTACGGCAAGGTTTACATCAGGTCTGGTACACAGCATGGCATACATAATAGACCCTATGGCCGAGGCATAGGGGATGACACTCATCTCTTCTATATCTTCTGCCGTGGTCGGGCATTGAGCCGTGCTCAATTGCACACCTTGCAATACAGGCAAGAACCCCTTCTTGGACTGATCCATACTGAACTTCTTCAATATCTTGTCAAGGTATGTACTCTGTGAAAGACCAATGAGGCGTCTTGATCTATCTCTATAGATCTTGATGCCTAATATGTAAGCAGCTTCTCCAAGGTCCTTCATTGAAAAACACTTATTCAAATAGGCCTTTATACTTTCCAAGAATTCTATATCATTTCCCATCAATAATATGTCATCCACATATAATATGAGAAATGCTACAGAGCTCCCACTCACTTTCTTGTAAACACAGGCTTCTCCATAAGTCTGTGTAAACCCAAACGCTTTGATCATCTCATCAAAGCGAATGTTCCAACTCCGAGATGCTTGCACCAGCCCATAGATTGAGCGTTGGAGCTTGCATACTTTGTTAGCATTCTTAGGATCGACAAAACCTTCCGGCTGCATCATATACAACTCTTCCTTAAGGAAGCCGTTAAGGAATGCCGTTTTGACGTCCATCTGCCATATCTCATAATCATAGTATGCGGCAATTGCTAACATGATTCGGACGGACTTCAGCTTCGCTACGGGTGAGAAAGTCTCATCGTAGTCAACCCCTTGAACTTGTCGATAACCCTTAGCGACAAGTCGAGCTTTGTAGATGGTCACATTACCATCTGCGTCCGTCTTCTTCTTAAAGATCCATTTGTTTTCTATGGCTCGCCGCTCATCGGGCAAGTCAGTCAAAGTCCATACTTTGTTTTCATACATGGATTCTATCTCGGATTTCATGGCTTCTAGCCATTTGTCGGAATCCGGGCCCGCCATCGCTTCTTCATAGTTCGAAGGTTCACCGTTGTCTAACAACATGATTTCCAGGACAGGGTTGCCGTACCACTCTGGTGCGGAACGTGTCCTTGTGGACCTACGAAGTTCAGTAACTTGATCTGAAGCTTCATGATCATCATCATTAACTTCCTCCCCAGTCGGTGTAGGCACCACAGGAACATTTTCCCGCGCTGCGCTACTTTCCGGTTCGGAAGGGGTGACTATCACCTCATCAAGTTCCACTTTCCTCCCACTCAATTCTTTCGAGAGAAACTCCTTCTCTAGAAAGGACCCGTTCTTGGCAACGAAGATCTTGCCTTCGGATCTGAGGTAGAAGGTATACCCAATAGTTTCCTTAGGGTATCCTATGAAGACGCATTTTTCCGATTTGGGTTCGAGCTTTTCAGGTTGAAGTTTCTTGACATAAGCATCGCATCCCCAAACTTTTAGAAACGACAGCTTAGGTTTCTTCCCAAACCATAATTCATACGGTGTCGTCTCAACGGATTTAGACGGTGCCCTATTTAAAGTGAATGCGGCAGTCTCTAAAGCATAACCCCAAAATGAGAGCGGTAAATCGGTAAGAGACATCATAGATCGCACCATATCCAATAGAGTGCGATTACGACGTTCGGACACACCATTTCTCTGAGGTGTTCCAGGCGGCGTGAGTTGTGAAACTATTCCACATTTCCTTAAGTGTGTACCAAATTCGTGACTTAAATATTCTCCACCACGATCTGATCGTAAGAATTTTATTTTCCTGTCACGTTGATTCTCGACTTCACTCTGAAATTCCTTGAACTTTTCAAAGGTTTCAGACTTGTGTTTCATTAGGTAGACATACCCATATCTACTTAAATCAGTGAGAGTGAGAACATAACGATATCCTCCGCGAGCCTCAACACTCATTGGACCGCACACATCGGTATGTATGATTTCCAATAAGTTGGTTGCTCGCTCCATTGTTCCGGAGAACGGAGTCTTGGTCATCTTACCCATGAGGCATGGTTCGCACGTGTCAAATGATTCGTAATCAAGAGACTCCAAAAGTCCATCTGCATGGAGCTTCTTCATGCGCTTGACACCAATGTGACCAAGGCGGCAGTGCCACAAGTATGTGGGACTATCGTTATCAACTTTACATCTTTTGGTATTCACACTATGAACATGTGTAACATCACGTTCGAGATTTATCAAAAATAAACCGTTGACCAGCGGGGCATGACCATAAAACATATCTCTCAAATAAATAGAACAACCATTATTCTCAGATTTAAATGAGTAGCCATCTCGAATTAAACGAGATCCAGATACAATGTTCATGCTCAAAGCTGGCACTAAATAACAATTATTGAGGTTTAAAACTAATCCCGTGGGTAGATGCAGAGGTAGCGTGCCGACGGCGATCACATCGACCTTGGAACCATTCCCGACGCGCATCGTCACCTCGTCCTTTGCCAGTCTCCGTTTATTCCGTAGTTCCTGTTTTGAGTTACAAATATGAGCAACCGCACCGGTATCAAATACCCAGGAGCTACTACGAGTACTGGTAAGGTACACATCAATTACTTGTATATCACATATACCTTGGGTGTTGCCGGCCTTCTTCTTGTCCGCTAAATATTTGGGGCAGTTCCGCTTCCAGTGACCACTTCCCTTGCAGTAAAAGCACTCAGTCTCGGGCTTGGGTCCATTCTTTGACTTCTTCCCGGTAACTGGCTTACCGGGCGCGGCAACTCCCTTGCCGTCCTTCTTGAAGTTCTTCTTACCCTTGCCCTTCTTGAACTTAGTGGTTTTATTCACCATCAACACTTGATGTTCTTTTCTGATCTCTACCTCAGCTGATTTCAGCATTGAATATACCTCGGGAATGGTCTTTTCCATCCCCTGCATATTGTAGTTCATCACAAAGCTCTTGTAGCTTGGTGGAAGCGACTGGAGGATTCTGTCAATGACCGCGTCATCCGGGAGATTAACTCCCAGCTGAGACAAGCGGTTGTGCAACCCAGACATTCTGAGTATGTGCTCACTAACAGAACTGTTCTCCTCCATTTTACAGCTGAAGAACTTGTCGGAGACATCATATCTCTCGACCCGGGCATGAGTTTGAAAAACCAGTTTCAGCTCCTCGAACATCTCATATGCTCCATGTTTCTCAAAACGCTTTTGGAGACCCGGTTCTAAGCTGTAAAGCATGCCGCACTGAACGAGGGAGTAATCATCAGCACGCTGCTGCCAAGCGTTCATAATGTCTTGGTTCTCAGGGATTGGTGCTTCACCTAGCGGTGCTTCTAAGACATAATCTTTCTTGGCTGCTATGAGGATGATCCTCAGGTTCCGGACCCAGTCCGTATAGTTACTGCCATCATATTTCAGCTTGGTTTTCTCTAGGAACGCGTTGAAATTGAGGACAACGTGGGCCATTTGATCTACAATACATAATGTAGAGATTTTAGACTAAGTTCATGATAATTAAGTTCATATAATCAAATTATTTAATGAACTCCCACTCAGACAGACATCCCTCTAGTCATCTAAGTGAAACATGATCCGAGCTCAACTAGGCCGTGTCCGATCATCACGTGAGACGGACTAGTCAAGATCGGTGAACATCTCCATGTTGATCGTATCTTCTATACGACTCATGCTTGACCTTTCGGTCCTCCGTGTTCCGAGGCCATGTCTGTACATGCTAGGCTCGTCAAGTCAACCTAAGTGTATTGCGTGTGTTCCGAGGCCATGTCTGTACATGCTAGGCTCGTCAACACCCGTTGTATGCGAACGTAAGAATCTATCACACCCGATCATCACGTGGTGCTTCGAAACGACGAACCTTCGCAACGGTGCACAGTTAGGGTGAACACTTTCTTGAAATTATTATAAGGGATCATCCTACTTGCTACCGTCGTTCTAAGCAAATAAGATGCAAAAACATGATAAACATGCAATCAAATAGTGACATGATATGGCCAATATCATCATGCTCCTTTGATCTCCATCTTCGGGGCACCATGATCATCTTCATCACCGGCATGACACCATGATCTCCATCATTGTGTCTTCATGAAGTTGTCACGCCAACGATTACTTCTACTTCTATGGCTAACCGTTTAGCAACAAAGTAAAGTAAATTACATGGCGTTATTCAATGACACGCATGTCATGCAAAATAATAAAGACAACTCCTATGGCTCCTGCCGGTTGTCATACTCATCGACATGCAAGTCGTGATTCCTATTACAAGAATATGATCAATCTCATACATCACATATATCATTCATCACATCTTCTGGCCATATCATATCACATATATCACTTGCTGCAAAAACAAGTTAGACGTCCTCTAATTGTTGTTGCAAGTTTTTACGTGGTTTGTAGGTTTCTAGCAAGAACGATTTCTTACCTACGTATGACCACAACGTGATTTGCCAATTTCTATTTACCCTTCATAAGGACCCTTTTCATCGAATCCGTTCCGACTAAAGTAGGAGAGACAGACACCCGCTAGCCACCTTATGCAACTAGTGCATGTCAGTCGGTGGAACCTGTCTCACGTAAGCGTACGTGTAAGGTCGGTCCGGGCCGCTTCATCCTACAATGCCGCCGAAACAAGAAACGACTAGTAGCGGCAAGAAGAATTGGCAACATCAACGCCCACAACTTCTTTGTGTTCTACTCGTGCATAGTAACTACGCATAGGCCTGGCTCATGATGCCACTGTTGGGAATCGTAGCATAATTTAAAATTTTCCTACGGTCACCAAGATGCATCTATGGAGTCTACTAGCAACGAGGGGAAAGGAGTGGATCTACATACCCTTGTAGATCGCGAGCGGAAGCGTTCCAATGAACGTGGATGACGGAGTCGTACTCGCCGTGATCCAAATCACCGATGACCGAGTGCCGAACGGACGGCACCTCCGCGTTCAACACACGTACGGTGCAGCGACGTCTCCTCCTTCTTGATCCAGCAAGGGGGAAGGAGAGGTTGATGGAGATCCAACAGCACGACGGCGTGGTGGTGGATGTAGCGGGTCTCCGGCAGGGCTTCGCCGAGCTTCTGCGAGAGAGAGAGAGGTGTTGCAGGGGAGGAGGGAGGCGCCCAAGGCTTAGATGTTGCTGCCCTCCCTTCCCCCCACTATATATAGGGCCAAGGGAGAGGGGGGGCGCAGCCTTGCCCCTTCCTTCAAGGAAGGGTGCGGCCAGGGGGGAGTCCTTCCCCCCCAAGGCACCTCGGAGGTGCCTTCCCCCTTTAGGACTCTCCCTTCTTTCTTATCTCTTGCGCATGGGCCTCTTGGGGCTGGTGCCCTTGGCCCATATAGGCCAAGGCGCACCCCTTACAGCCCATGTGGCCCCCCGGGGCTGGTGGACCCCCTTGGTGGACCCCCGGACCCCTTTCGGCACTCCCGGTACAATACCGATAAAGCGCGAAACTTTTCCGGCGACCAAAATAAGACTTCCCATATATAAATCTTTACCTCCGGACCATTCCGGAACCTCTCGTGACGTCCGGGATCTCATCCGGGACTCCGAACAACTTTCGGGTTTCCGCATACATATATCTCTACAACCCTAGCGTCACCGGACCTTAAGTGTGTAGACCCTACGGGTTCGGGAGACATGCAGACATGACCGAGACGCCTCTCCGGTCAATAACCAATAGCGGGATCTGGATACCCATGTTGGCTCCCACATGTTCCACGATGATATCATCGGATGAACCACGGTGTCGAGGATTCAATCAATCCGTATGCAATTCCCTTTGTCAATCGGTATGTTACTTGCCCGAGATTCGATCGTCGGTATCCCAATACCTTGTTCAATCTCGTTACCGGCAAGTCTCTTTACTCGTACCGCAATGCATGATCCCGTGACTAACGCCTTAGTCACATTGAGCTCATTATGATGATGCATTACCGAGTGGGCCCAGAGATACCTCTCCGTCACACGGAGTGACAAATCCCAGTCTCGATCCGTGCCAACCCACGGACACTTTCGGAGATACCCGTAATGCACCTTTATAGTCACCCAGTTACGTTGTGATGTTTGGCACACCCAAAGCACTCCTACGGTATCCGGGAGTTGCACAATCTCATGGTCTAAGGAAAAGATACTTGACATTGGAAAAGCTCTAGCAAACGAAACTACACGATCTTTTATGCTATGCTTAAGTTGGGTCTTGTCCATCACATCATTCTCCTAATGATGTGATCCCGTTATCAATGACATCCAATGTCCATAGTCAGGAAACCATGACTATCTGTTGATCAACGAGCTAGTCAACTAGAGGCTTACTAGAGACAGGTTGAGGTCTATGTATTCACACATGTATCACGATTTCCGGACAATACAATTATAGCATGAATAATAGACAATTACCATGAACAAAGAAATATAATAATAACCATTTATTATTGCCTCTAGGGCATATTTCCAACAGATGCAAAGGAAGATAACACCTTCTCAGATTTCACCTTAGCGAGGCCAAGGGATCAAAATCTGGATGATCGACCGAGAGACATTTAGCACTCCGCTTCTAATGTTCTCCTTGATGTGATAGCATAATCCATTTATTAAAATGGTTTGGTACCTAGAACATCAAGTAAAAGGTCGGACTTCAGGAGCACAAGAATCCGTAAGGATTAACTACGGAGGTAAATCCGACGAAATTCTAATGGGGAGGTGGCCAACTTCCTCAATCAAGATACTACAATAATAGGTCTTCCGGCTGGATGTGTTGGCCACGATATCCACTTTACCAGTTACAGAGAGACCAATATTATAGTTCTTGGAGTACGTTCCAACCATCATATCTGCCTGAGATTCAGATCTGGTTGGTGTCAGGATATTCCAGACTCATCGAGTCTAGAAAGAAAAATGAAAGTTTGCAACACAAATCGATGAGATGACATTGCGAGATTCTCGGGAGATGAACTACGATAACAAGCTCCAAAACATGAGCTGGTTCTGCTACAACATGTGAACACGCTGTCCCAGACAAGCATGACCACATAGTAGTCTTACAGATAAACACTACCGAGTTCTGATTAGGAACCATCATTGCGGAGAGCGAAGTCCTGCGCATGTACCCTTGGGTCCTTAAGGATTAGCACTTAAGAACTTCCTTTTCTTGAACAAATCAATCAGTGGCTTGCTGTGCTAGGGATTCATATAGATTGAAGGTTGCAAGTCTCCAGACCAAAGAATACTTCGCACGTATGCATGACTGACTTGGGATGATTCCAGAGGAAGCGAAACAAACTTTCTCAAGTTCACGGCGGCAACTTGCATCATATGCACGTGAACTAGAGGAAGTCACTTCTTCCATCAAAACATAAACTTCATGAGCTAACACGAGGAAGATGCTTTCAAAAGTTTCCAACGCTAACTTAGATGTTCAACCAAATTATGGAGGAGATAAGGATGTTGTCAATGGGCTCAACAATAAACCATCCAAGCTTCCATATAGATGGAATTCCACAATTAAGTGAACCCGGTGATAGCATTGGTCAGACCAAAAGATGTAATGGTGTATGCTCGAGGAATCAACCACGAGTAAGACAACATTACGAACATCGTTGGTTCTGATTTGATTTGATGATAGCCCATACTCAAATCAAAGTTTGGTTAAGACGATAGGTCCATTAATTGATCACGAGGATCAATCGATGAAGAAATCGTTTTTCTACAACAAACACACAACACAAGATATCCCTTTGGAAATGAACTAAGCTAAACAAGTTTTTATCTTCCAACTCTCCAAGTTGTTGTTTAGCTTGACCAACTAGCTCAGGGGTATCCAACACAAATTCTTGGAGAATGGGTGGTTTGGAGGAAAACCAACATGATCACGAACTCAACATAGCGGTCAGGTGACAGCCTGGTGATACTTCCGAGAAGATATTCAGAAAATCACGAACCACCGGTATGCTACTAAGCTCGAGAACAATCTTGCTTTTCAGGGCAAGATGATATGACCGAATAAGCAAGGACTGACACTATCCTAACTCATTGATCGAAAGGTGCACCAGGAATAAGGACTGGGTAGCACGATCAACCTTAGGATGGTGGTTTAATAACCAACACGCTAAGGATGAAATCATTGTCCTTTAACTACCAAGCAACGGAGTTGCTAGGAGTATAGATTTCACACATCATAGTTCACCTGTCGGCATTCCGGTTGCAGCAAGACGGGAACTGAGGAATGAACAACGATGGCGAGAGGTGCAATTCTCATGACATTCTTGACATAAAGATGGTAACACTCCAAGGTAGAACAGAGCAAAAGCTGGATTGGCATTTTGATCTGCGGAATACAACTACTTTGACCCAATCCTAGAAATGGACGAGGTACTGGAGTTTGTTTCTCCTAGTCATTCTGAATAGAATGGCTTGACGGACCATACGAATAATA
This sequence comes from Triticum aestivum, assembly GCF_018294505.1. NCBI lineage: Eukaryota > Viridiplantae > Streptophyta > Magnoliopsida > Poales > Poaceae > Triticum > Triticum aestivum. The sequence goes on along the minus strand of NC_057808.1, from coordinate 390,227,169 downwards.
AGCATCGATGAATGAATGCACGCATACTCTTGACTATCCATTGACAAACAAAGGTCAAAATACAACTAAGGAGGGACAACTCGAAAGAACATATAACTTTCTGAGTTGTGGATGCATAGATTAGTATGTCGAACCAAGTTCAACAAGTTTCTGCCAGATAACCCATGTAGAGAAGGTAGAACTGGCAGAGTCACGGCATAGCAACGAGAACTCGTCAAGAGCACTCTGGTTGTGATCTTTTGGTTCAAAAGAACTCCTGCCAAGAATGGTTCATGGTATTTGGAAGAGCGATATGCCACGGACCTCGAAGACTATCACAAAGGTTACTAATATCCTAAAAGAACGAGCAAACACTAGCTGCATGAATTAAGTAGAGTGAATCTTGGGTTCAGGAACCCAGAAATAGAATGCCTACTAACTAAATGGCATCACGGGATGCTTTCGAGAATAATGGCCAGAACAATCACACTGGGGATGCAAAGCATTGCTAGATTACTATATGGTTCTTTAAGACATCTAGGGTCATAATAATAGCTCCAACATATACGTCGAGGCAATAGAGTACCTCAACTCGACGATTAGTGTGGTTATTCTGGCCCAAGGAACATCGAGAACGGACGGAAAGGATTTGCAAATGCATCAGACTACTTAGAAACCTGGGATGACTCGGACAGCATAACGGCTGTAAATGCTTGAAAAGATTTGAGACATCCTGCAAAACGGTGGCATAACCACTCAGAAGCACAATATCAAGGTTCTGAGGTTAACTAACAACACACGGAAGTAGTAGGAACTGAACTGGGTTTGAAACCATCAATCCTATAATTCTACGGATTAGTAACACGTGATCCTGATAGAAAGATGAGAAGCCTAGTTCTTAATCCCCGTAGAAGAGAAGAGGTTGACTCAGATCGGAAGGGCATAAGGTAAAGGAGTAAAAAGAGCCTTACGTTCCCTTCCACAATCAATTCCCTTATATAACTAAAGCATTTCTAGACTCAACTTCGAACAGTTTGGCTTTGTAAACCTACATGCAGTCAGGCTCTGATACCAAAGCTGTCAGGACCCCGATTCTAAGTCACACCAATCTAGCCTGTAACACCTCATATCACTTTGCGGCCTCACGCACGGTATTCCCACGGGTCTCTCCTTACCATGGCCCGGGACCGTTTGCGCCTTCTGGCTCACGTATATGATAGTGTCGCTAGCATCCATATGACAGAGAACCCGGGCTGACATGACTAGTCGTGAACCCAAAGTGGCACTAACTTACGGGGACAGGCATACATGAATCAACATCGAGCATGTCGGTCAGCAGCGTGCGAATCCGGGCTGTAGCACTGGGCTAACAGGACTCCGGGAACCCGGGCTGTAGCAGGCTAGGCAGGACTCCGGATGTCACCGCGTGACATTTCCCCGAAGGGACAGACACAAGAACGAAGTGAATCACATGCCGGCCAGCCAAGTGTTCCGGAGCAGTAGTGCTGGGCTAGCAGGACTCCGGTGAACCGGGCTGTAGCGGACTACTATGGCTCATGGAAGCACAAGACTACATTTCCCCATAAGAGAGGCTACCAAGGATAAACAACTAGGTTGTCGGATCCCACACAAACCAAGCATTTCAATCATACACACAATATGCTCGATATGTGTAAATACAACATGGCATCACAACATAACTCTACGACTCAAGTATTTATTCATTAGGCTCCGAGGAGCGAGATATTACAAACATAGGTCTCATGACCCAACATTCAGAGCATACAAGTCAAAGCACATGCGGAAGCTTAACATGTCTGAGTACAGACATCTACAAATGAAAAAGGCTGAGAAGCCTAACTATCTACTAGATCCTGCCGAGGGCACAAGATCGTAGCTGAGGTATCAAGCTAAACGTCGAAGTCCACACGGAACTACTAGCGAGACTGACGTCTCTCTGCAAAACATAAAATAAGCAAACGCGAGTACAAATGTACCCAGCAAGACTTACATCAGAACTATCTACGTATGCATCGGTATCAACAAAGGGGGTGGTGGAGTTTAACTGCAGCAAGCCAGCTTTGACTCGGTGGCTATCCTAACTACGACTGCAAGTAACTCTTTTGAGGTGGCGCACACAAGTCCACATATTCACCATATCAATACACCACTATGGATTCGCTCCCGTCTCCCTACGAGAACGCCGTCCATAGCACTGACGCTTATCTTGCGCATTTTAGAGTATCCACTTTCACTTGTCTATGAACTGTTATAGGCAACCCAGAAGTCCTTTACCGCGGACACGGCTATTCGAATAGATGATGTTAAACCCTGCAGGGGTGTACTTCTTCACACATGCTCTCACCACTTACCGCCGTTTACACGACATGTACTCGGCAACCTTCAAGTGGAAGCCCAACGAGGGTGTCGGCCACGGCCTACCTAAACACTCAAGTCTCTAGTCCAGGTTTATCACCTATTCAGGTTCCATTCGCAGGGAGTCCGGCCGAGGTTTCCACATACGGCCCCGAACGATGTGTGCAGGGTTCCCGAGACACCAAACGGGCGCCCGGTACACCGTGCCACGTGCCTACCGCATCACAGCCCACCCCTCGGGTCAGCGCTGCGCACGGCCTCCAGCATACTACAAACACTAGAAACTACTTGCAACTCCTGGACAGAGGACAAGGGTGGTTAAGAAGCCGAGAGGGTCAATTGGTTTCGGGCCCAATGCATGGTAGTAGCTGTTCATGGATCACAAACACAGAACTCAGTTCCTAAAGATGGCTTCAATGAAACAACCCACCATGTACTCCTACATGGCCTCTCATCAATACCTTTACCGAATCGTGTTCACACACTTAGCTCTCATCAGTAGGACATGTTCACACGCCTCCAATTCATCCCCGATGAATCAGACCTGATCCAACTCTAAGCAGTAGCAGGCATGACAAACAAGCATGAATGAGTAGGCACATCAGGGCTCAAACAACTCCTACTCATGCTAGTGGGTTTCATTTATTTACTATGGCAATGACAGGTCATGCAGAGGATAAAGGGGTTCAACTACCGCAGCAAGTAACAGATGAATCGTTGTTGTCCTAATGCAGTAAAAGGGAGCAGGGGTGAGAGAGTGGGATTGGGTTTTGCTTGCCTGGCACTTCTGAAGATAGTATAGTTCTTCATTGGTGTCATCGAACTCATCGTCGGAACCACGTCTATCGAGAGGGGACAAACACCGGCAAACAAGGAAGAACACAATCAATGCAATGCACAATATGATGCATGATCATGACATGGCAATATGCTGTGGTTTGAGCTAATGCAACTAGCAGCAGGTTAAATGGAGTTGGTTTGAATCTAAGATTCAAATTCAAACTCCACATATGACATTTCAAATGCCATTAATTCAAATTGTTGTATACAACAGCTTTAAGTTGTTCAAACATGCATGATAATGCCATAAACAGATTCTTTGGATTTTTTGATCATTTTTCATATATAACTTATTTTATTTGGAGTTACAGATAATTTTCTATGAATTTTTGAAGTTTATAGCATTTCTGGAATTTTCTGAATTATTTTAAATCCAGAAGATGATTAACTGCGTCAGCATAGCGTCATGCTGACCTCAGCAGGTCAACGGACCCGGTCCAGGTCAAACCTGACCAGTGGGACCTACTGGTCAGTGACACAGAGTCAGCTACAGAGGCTGACATGTGGGACCCGGTCAAAGCTGACGTGCCTAAGTCAACGTTGACAGGCGGGCCCACTGTGGTTAGTGCTAATCTAGTAGAGAAATAAAACTAATTAGTTTAGGCACCGGGGCCCACATGGCAGTGGCTCTAGGGGTGGTTTAGCTGGGTCATTAGTGGCTAATGACGAGCCACGTCATCAATCGCCGGAGTTTCGCCGGCGGCGACCATTTCGCGCAGCGGAGATCGTTGGGATCTCGGTACAGCCCACGGTTTGAGGCGGGGTTTGCTCTTACGGATTGCTGGCGCTCCTGCACATCTAGTGGTGGTAGCAGCAGCAGCTGGGATGGCCGGAGTTGACGGCGGCGAGCACTTCCGCGGCGGCCGGAGTACGGGCACGCTCGGACACAGCGTTTTGGTGCACGGGAGGACGAGCTGCGGGTCGCTATGGAGTCCTGCGGACTCACTGAGCACGGGGGTGGGATCGAATGCGTCCTGGATGCGCTCTAGCTACGGTGACGCCATGGCCGGCGGCGGTGAGCTCTCGGGCTCGGTCAGAAGACGGGGCTAGGTAACGGGAACCGAGGGGGAAGCAACAGGAGCTCACAGTGAACTCTATGGCGTCGTCGGAGAGGTCGGGGAAGCCCGGACGGTGACGAATCGAACGGGGCGGCGCTCGGACCAGAGGAAGAAGACAACAGCGGTAGCGGCGCTGCAGGGCGCTCCGGCATCATGTGGCTCGGCGAAGAGGACGGGGACGTCACGGCGGAGCTCGGGGGCGCGTCGGAGAGGCTCGGAGATAGCTGTGGCCGTGGTGGAGCTCGTCGGTGGCGATGGCTACGTTCGGTTTCGGTAGACAGAGCGGCAGAGGCGGGGATGACACGGGGAAGAGGCGAGAGGGACCGGGGTGGCGCGTGGCGTCGTCCAGACGCGTCGGGGAGGGGGGCAGGTAGGCAGGGAGGAGCTGGCCTCCTCGGCCGCACGTGTGCGAGCACGCAGCTGCTCCTACTGGCAGGAGGAAGACGACAGGAGGCGCCAGGTGGGCTGGGCCAGCGAGCTGGGCCGGCTACAGGTAGGTGGCCAGGTAGTCCTTCTCTCTCTCTTTTATTTCTGTTTTTCTATTTTGTTATTTTGTTCTGGGCTTTATTAAAAACACCTAGACAGATCCAAAAATCATAAAACTTCTCAATGCCACTGTTTGGAATATAACCAACAGCAAACATTTTAGTTTATGATTATTTGAGCATTTAAAATATTTTATAGTATTTAGATGCCCAAATGAAAATACCATATGATTTAATTCAGAGCCCAAATATGTCATGGAAAAATGTGCAACACCTCCGGTTACTGTTTCCAGCATTTTCCAGAAATGATGAACATTTTTGAAAGCCATTTGGATTCTCTGAAATTATTTTAGTTGAACCTAGTGAATTTCTTTGATGCTAGGGTTTAGGCAATCCCCACTTCAAGTTTCTTTCAAAGTTTAAACATGATGCACACATGCCTAGTGCAATGCCAGAAGCTAGGGATGTGACAGTAGGTCCGAAATTTAAGAGGGGGCAAAGTTTGTACTTTCCCCAAATTTCAAACAAGCGCGTCCCATCTTCTGTTCAAAAAAGCCAAAAACAAGCGCGTCCCAGACCGACACATGGTTCCCCCCACCCGTCCGATTCCCCATTCGTACTCCGTGGGCGCCAAAACTACCTCTTCACCAGCCGTGAAACCCCGGCGTCCTCCGTTCGCCACCCCATCCCACCCATCAACCGCCGCCCTCCTCCATCACGCCGGAGCCGATACCCCGACGTCGTCGTCCACCGCAACCTCAACCGCAACGCCCTCCACGGCTAGTAGTTGAAGCCGAGGCCGAGCCGTCCATACCCGAGCCAGTTCAACCACACCGTCCTGCGCCTCACCGCTGTCGCTCCAACTTCGCCACCCTCCACCGCACCGGAGCTGTTCCTGCTACGCCGTCCTTCGCCGCCTCGGATCTGCTTCCCCTCCGCCGACGTACGGCCACGGCAACACAGTCAACAATTTGGCCATGGGTTCATCCAAGCCTGCAGCCTCCAAAACATCGGTTTCCCTGGTAAAAAGAAGAAGATCGGCACGACATGTGGAGGTGACCACACCGGCAACCGAAAAAGGTACTCCTCTTCCCTTATTCGTGCAAATCTTACGTCTCTGCTTGCACGGTATTCATCCCACAGAAGACACTAGTTGACCGCTTCTTATTTATACTAGATGTTCCTAGTAACTCACGATGCACAAGGTTTCTCCTCATATACTATTTCACCTTAGCTAGAGGTCCGTCGCCCCCTGAATTTCAATTTCTGGCCAAATGATTCCCAATTAACGGAAGCATTCCCCGGCGTAACAGGCGCTAGTATGCCTATTACGCCGGGGAAGCAGCGCCTTGGTGTTTATCTTAGGGGCGTGTGCGGCCTAGAGCTACTGGCGCCCGATCTGGAGCTCGGCCGGGATTAAAGGGATGGCTGGGGGCGCTGCCAAGCACGGAAGTGGTGTGAGGTCGATGGGAGGGCGGGGCGGCGGAGGCAGGGGTCTGGGCCGGTGGTCGCTGGCGGTTCGAGAAAGATCGTCAACAGTGACTGGCGGGAGGTAGACGAAGGCCATCTGCCCGTTCCTTATAGATCGGACGGTTTATTAAAAAAATCGACTGACCTATTTATTTTCAGTCGACTGTTATCTTAGATATGACCACATGTGGTGGTGTGCTGGAGGAGTACTTGCATTTCCTGTGCTCATATATTACAAAATCATACGGAGTAGAATCTAATTTTGTTTGCCATGCAATGTTGTAGAGCTATCATATGTCTCCTGTCATTTTTTTAGCCACCTGCTATCTGCTACTTTTACAATGCACTAGTTCTGCTCACACTTCACCCTTACTCTCACTATTGTGTTTTATGAAAGGGTATTTCAGACTCTGCTGCCATGAGAGAAGCCAAAAAGAAAACAGAGAAGTCGCTCCAGCTTCGTGTGCGGTTAGGCAAGACACGTTACAGCGCTATAAAGGGTGCAGTGTCAGCAGATGGAGACGGTAAACGTAGCTCTGGAGTTGATGACCTCGCTCGCAATGAACCACCATCCCAGGTGCTTGCTTTAACTTCGCGGTGTCATATGTGGTTGCATGTTCCATATGGTGTCTAGCTTGTATTCGAAAGGCCAAAGTCGGTAAGATAAGGAAAGATATTTTTTTACATGAACCACCATCCCGTGAGCACCAGAAGACAAATAGCTAGTCAGGGCACTGGCCGAGCCAGTGACAAGCCCAGCAAAGATAGGCATCACCTGGAAGCCAACTAAAAAGCTGCGATGGTGGCGAAGCAGCCCGCCTCCCACCAGGCTCTCAGGTCCTAGATGATCATGCTCACCACTCCAGCCGGATGTCTAGCTTGTATTGCTTCCAATTTGGTTAAATTGCATCTGCTTAGCTTACACATTATACCTTTGAATATGACATGCCTTTCTGTTTTTGGTACATACTAGTACATCTGTGTATTAACCATGTTCTTACATCAAACTAATGTTCTTGTGTATCCCTCATCAATCACTTATGACGAGGCAGGCAGGCAAGGGGACTACTCCTCATTTAAAGAATGCAGCGTCAGCCTCCCGACATGATTCTCAAGAAACAGAAATGCTAGATGAAGATAGTGAACATAGCTCTGTAGTTGATTACAGCATTTCCCCTACACTAGCATCGCAGGTGCTTGCTCTAACATGGCAGCGTGATATGTGGTTGCATGTTGCATATGGTGTCTAGATTGTAATTCTTCCAATCTGGTTAAACTGCATGTGCTAGTCTGCTTAGCTTATACATTATACCTGTTAATGTGACATGCCTTCCTGTATTTAGTACATAGTACATCTGTCTATTAAGCATGTCCTTACATAAAACTATTGTTTTTTTGTATCCCGCATCAATCAACATGACGAGACACCTTTAGTATATGCAGTGCGATATTAGTTGCATCTTTCATATGATTTATAGCATGCGCTGCTTCTAATTTGTTGAAATTCCATTTATGATGGGACGCTTTTAACTTGGCAGAGTCATATTGGTTGCATCTTTCATGTGGTGTCTAGCTTGCATTGCTTCTTATTTGCTGGAATGGTTTCTGCTTAGTTTACACAAACAGTTGTGAACATGCCATGACGTCCTGTTTTTCGTACATATTCCATCCTGGTATCATGTGTTTGCCTTACATCAAAGTAGTGATTGTCAGTATCATGCATGAATGAGTTCTGAAGAGAGAATTTTATTGCTTTTTCTTGTCGGTTTTACTTGACAATTCAAAATCAATAAAGCGGAAGGAAGTTAGCAAGGCAGCGGATAAAGGTGCTCCTTCCGAACGGAGGGCCTCTACAGTTTCTACTCCTCCACACCCCCAAGATGATTTCCAAGACAACACATGCATAGACACTCAATAAAGCTGTGTTTATGATGAGCACGTCTCCCCTAGTGCAGCATCACCGGTGCTCCCTCTAACTTGGCACTGTTATATGTGGTTGCATGTTATGTGTGATGTCTAGCTTGTATTGCTTCTAATTTTGTTGAATTCCATCTGCTTACTTTACACATTATACTTGAATAAGACACGTGTTCCTGTTTCTAGAACATACAATATCTGTCTATCACACCATGTTCTTACATCAAATTACTACTGTTGTGTAACCTGCAACAATCACTTATCATAAGACACGTTTGACTTCGGAGTGTGATATAGGTTACATCTCACATTCTTTTCTAGCTTGTACTACTAATTTGTTGAAATGGCACTTATGACGAGACAGTTTTAACTTGGTAGAGTGATATTCGTTGCATCTTTCATATGGTGTCTAGCTTTCATTGCTTCTAATTTGTTGAAATGCCTTCTCCTTAGTTTACACATCATAAGCTGTGAATATGCAATGCTGTGAATATGCAATGGCACTAATGACGAGAGACCTCTAACATGGTAGTGTGATGTTGTTTGCATCTTGCATATGATTTATTTCTTGTACTGCTTCACATTTGTTTAAACGCCATTTATGATGAGACACTGTTAACTTGGCAGAGCGATATTTGTAGCATCTTTCATATGGTGTCTACCTTCCATTGCATTGCTTCTAATTTGGTGAAATGTCTTCTTCTTAGTTTACACATCATAGTTCTGGTTATCTCTTCCGTCCTGTTTTTCATACATATTACATCCTCCTATCATGTGGTTGTCTAACATCAAAGTTCAGTTCGTCTGCATCACGCATCAATTTGTTCTGAAGAACTAAATTGTTATTCGTTTTTCTTGTCGGCTTGACTTAACATGGCACAGAGAAAGAGGAAGAAACACAGAATGGCAGGGAATGAGAAGCGGATGAATCCTGCAGATTCTGCTGGTACTGATGGTGCAATAGAAGGTCAAAGTCCAGCGGAAAATTCTACAAACACGGCATCCCATGCTACACGAGTTGCAAAAAAAGCCAAACAGAAACAAATAGCTGCCACCAAACAAGCAGAGACAACCCTAGTTCTTGCAACACCTACCACAGTACTACCAGCTGCACGACTTACTCGTGCGTCAACTGAGCTAGCAGCACGTTCCCAAGCTCCCTTGCCACCTGACACTACTTCCCAAGCACTCTTGACACAAGACGAGTTGGCAATATCAGATGAACCTTGTGAGCTTCAACAGCAAGAAGGTAGTTGCTGGAGTCAAGTTACAGTTGCATGCTTCTTTATATGTAGTCTCACAGTTTGATGTACACTAACACTTCCTATGTTCGTTGTTGGACTAGCACCTAGGCGCAAGAGGAAACAAACATCAGGGATAATGCTCGATAGGTTAACTAAATCTAGAGGAGGAAGAATGGAGATCCGTTTTGAGGCAGGTTTAAAAAGGCCACGTGATGCTACAGAGTCAGCCAAGTTAGTATCAGAGGCAGCGGTTGCCGTTAGGTGTCATGTACGTATCCTCCCAACATGGATTCAGTACAGGAATGACAAAGACGAAACCCAGTTCAACACCTTCCTCGACCATTTATCTGTAAGTATGGTTATGTATGGAAACTAGTAATATCGTCTTGCTCTGTCCCATACTTTCTAGGTTGCTGATAATGAGACTCCCATAATTTTCAACAGATGAGGTTCAAGTTGGATAGCCAAGATGATGCAACCAGACAAGCTTGCACCCATGTTTTCAAGTCTGCTCTGCGACAGTATCGGTATAACTTGAGGAAAACTCACTTTGAAGGCAAGGCTAACAGTGAACTTTCCCAAACATCTCCAGTGGAAAATATATCGGATGAAGACTGGAGGGGCCTTGTTAAACACTGGTCTGATCCGAAGTATCAGGTACATTATATATATGTGATCAGATCACATGTTGAAGTCCTATTTACGCATGTGCCACACAAATCTATCTTCTTGTAGGTGAACTGTTCAAAGAACAAGGCCAACCGTACGAAAGTGAAATTCCAACAGACGACAGGATCTCGTAGCTATATTGCACACTGCGAGGCTCTTGTAATTAGCTGCTGTTTCACTCTTTTCGCTGTACCATATTATCAGATCTATATTGACTTGTTCGAAATGCAGAGGAAAGCCCGCAAGGACCAAAAAGTACCTGAACCAAATGTTGTGGAAATCTTCAAGGACTGTCACACCAGCAAGAAGAAGGGCATGACTACACCAGTCAAAGCCGCTGTTGTAAGTCCTTAATCCTCATGCCTTTTAACTACTACTTACTCTGACTTGTGCCTTGAACTGCATGGTTTGCAGCCAATGTCTATTACTCTTTTCAATTTTATACACAATTGTCTTAGCGTATCATTGCACCTTACAAGGTTTAAAAGAGAGGAGTGATGTTCCTTTGATCTTGACCCGTAATCTAGTTCCGTGCTGGACTTGCCCACACAACGTTACAATTGCCTGTTTGTCTGTTCTCAGTTGTTTTGTGATATGAATGATGTCATACTATGCTTACCGTATTATAAACTTCGTCTCTTTATCCTTAGCCCTCAATACAATGTGAAGAAATAGACAATACATTAGCGATGGTACATGGTCATATGTTTGGAACCTGGTTTTATTATGTACTTTGCAATAAAATACAACTAATATTTTACATGGGTTCACCAGAATAAGTTCTGTATATAGACCAAAGCTATTTTGTTTGGTTTTGCTGCCTCCTTAATATCTTCTGTTCTGGTACTACTAATGTAAAACCTCAACTTTTCAGCAAGCTATGGAAAAAATGGTGGAACCGCCACCTTCTGAAGGTGGCGAGGCAACTATAACCGCAATGTCAGCTCTTGCTGCAGTGGGTCAGTACCTGTCCACTAACAGTGCCAAAAGCACGTTCCTGCGTAATACTGGGTTGGTTGTTAAGGCAATATCGTCCAAACTGCCTCATGATCAAGATATGCAAGCTCAAAGCAATGTTGTATCTGCGCTCCAGACACAAGTCCATTCCCTAACAGAGACCCTTTGTGAAACAAGGAGAAACATTGCTCAATGTCGTCAAGATATGCATGGTTTTGAAACCAGACTATCAGACATTTGCTATGTTGTTCAGGAGCCTAGGGGAAATGAAGGCGAGGGTTATGGTGCTCCATCGGACAATACAGCATGAAAATGTAACAGTCAGGTCAAATGAACTGAGCTTCTGAACTTCTGGTGGTGCATTTATCTGCTAGACTGTTAAGTTTTATGCCAACCTTCCTTTTGTTATATAGTTGTAATTTGTTTTGGTGCGATACAAAATTTATTCTTAACGTGCAGCCACTAGCTGAAGAAAACAGCAAGCCATTTTTGTATAGTGTAGGGTGTTCCCTATATTTGCACTGGTGGCAATCTTTGATGCCGAGTGGATGTAATCTGTGCAATCGCCTTAATAGTCTAGCGATAGTTTCGGCCTTATTTATTTCCTAGTCTTCTTTTTCCCTGGTTTGCTAGTGGCCGCAACTACCATGGTCCATATACGGGCCGTAGGATCCATGGGTCTCCTACGGGCCGTCGATAAATGGGCCTGTAATCGGTGGGCCTCGGGCCGTCGGATAAATGGGTCTACATGGGCCGTAATCGGGCGTAATTGGTATCGGCCCAGCACGGTAACAGGCCGTTGGACGCAAAGGCTTAATTCTGTCACAGGCATAACGGGTCGTTAATGGGCCAGAATATAGGACGGGCTGGAAACGGCGCAACGGGTTAACAGGCCAGAAACGGGCCGACTCTTGCCATGGGCCGAATTTGGCCCATTAGGGTAACAGGCCAGTAACGGGCCGACTCTTGCCATGGGCCGAATTTGGCCCATTAGGGGAACATGCCAGTAACGGGCCGACTCTTGCCATGGGCCGAATTTGGCCCATTAGGGGAACAGGCCAGTAACGGGCCGGAAGTAATCGAGGGCCGAAAAGGAGCCCAAGAACGTATGGGCCGTCAATAGGCCGAAAGCTAACACGGGCTGGAAACGGCCCATGTAAATCACGGGCCGTTAACGGGTATAAAGAAAATTACTGTTCATTATGGGCTAGAGTCACCGTGGGCCTGTAAAGGGCCGAAAGATACGAAGGCCTCATATGGGCCGAAAGACATCATGGGCCATACATGGGTCGAAAGTGAAATGGGCTGGTGTTATATTCGACGGCCCACATGACGTTGTTGGGCCGATTTCCTTTAGGGCCTAACGGGCCGTGAGTTAACGGGCCGTAAAATGGGCTATTTGCGAAGAGACCGTTAACAGGCTTTTCATGGGCCAGCCCATTAACTTTTGACCAAGTCAAACGGGCTGGCTTTGTAAGCTAAATGGGCCAGTGGTGGGCCGTGGCACATGTCGACATATCATAGGCGCCTATCTGACCCACTAACGAGCTGACACGTGTTTCGTCCGGCCAATAAGAATTTTACACGTGGAAATTTCCCATTGGTCGGGGCTGTTAATGGGTTATCGGATCCAAAACCCGACCCGATAGCTTAACAGCGTTCCGTTATGGTGGATGCCACGTGTCGGTCACCCTTGACGAAAGCACTTCTGTGACATGCGATTTATCGTCATGGAAGTGGACACTTCCGTGATGATAATTTTGGTAATGTCATGGAACACTTCTACGACAGCACAGGTATGACTATCTTGATTCTGTCATAAAATCGTCATGGATGTACATGCATGACAAAAAATGCGACCTACTGTGACAAACACGTATCATCACGAAGTGTATTTTTTTGTAGTGACTAGACTAGCTCGTTGATCAAAGATGGTTACGGTTTCCTAACCATGGACATGTGTTGTCATTTGATAACGGGATCACATCATTAGGAGAATGATGTGATGGACAAGACACATCCGTTAGCTTAGCATATTGATCGTTCAGTTTTATTTCTATTGCTTTCTTCATGTCAAATACATATTCCTTCGACTATGAGATTATGCAACTCCCGGATACCGGAGGAATGCCTTGTGTGCTATCAAACGTCACAACGTATCTGGGTGATTATAAAGATTCTCTATAGGTATCTCTGAAGGTGTTTGTTGAGTTGGCATAGATCGAGATTAGGATTTGTCACTCCGAGTATCGAAGAGGTATCTCTGGGCCCTCTCGGTAATACACATCATAAGATTGCAAGAAAATTTCTAAGAAGTTAGTCGTGAGGTGATGTATTACGGAACGAGTAAAGAGACTTGCCGGTAACAAGATTGAACTAGGTATGAAGATACTGACGATCGAATCTCGGGCAAGTAACATACCGATACACAAAGGGAATTACGTATGTTGTCATAATGGTTCAACCGATAAAGATCTTTGTAGAATATGTAGGAGCCAATATGGGCATCCAGGTTTTGCTATTGGTTATTGACCGTAGAGGTGTCTCGGTCATGTATACATAGTTCTCTAACCCGTAGGGTCCGCACGCTTAACATTCGTTGACGATATAGTGTTATATGAGTTATACGATTTGGTGACCGAATGTTGTTCGGAGTCCCGGATGAGATCACGAACATGGCGAGGAGTCTCGAAATGTTCAAGAGGTAATGATCAATATATAAGACAATGGTATTTGGACACCGGAAGTGTTTCGTGACGTACCGGGAAGGAATCGGGTCACCGGAAGGGGTTTCGGGCACCCCCCCCCCCCCCCCCCGGCAAGTTACGGGCTTAATGGGCCAAGGGAGGGACAGACCAGCCTACTAGGGGGCTGGTGCGCCCCTCCACTTGTTTGGCCAGCCCTAGGGAAGGAAAAGGGGGAGGGCTAGCCCCTCCTGCCTTTCCCTCTCATGGGAGAAAGGAAAGGGAGGGGCGCCACCCTCCCCTGCCTTTCCCTGCACTCCAAATAAGGAAAGGAGGGGGCGCGGCTTGGGAGGGACCCCAAGTAGGATTCCTCCTACTTGAGCGCCTCCTTTGGCTGCTCCTCCCTCCCACCTATATATATGTGGGAGGGGGGCACCTAGCACACAACAGACAATTGCCTAGCCGTGTGCGGCACACCCCTCCACCGTTTACTCCCCTGGTCATATTTTCGTAGTGCATAGGCGAAGCCCTGCGGAGATCACTTCACCATCACCATCACCACACTGTCGTGCTCATCTACTACCTTGACGTCTTGCTGGATACACAAGGTGATGGATGTCACCGAGCTGAACGTCTGCAGAACTCGGAAGTGTCGTACGTTTCGGTACTCGGTCGGTGGATCGCGAAGAAAGTTCGACTACATAAACCGCGTTGTGAAACGCTTCCGCTTACGTTCTACAAGGGTACATAGACACACTCTCCTCCTCGTTGCTATGCATCTCCATGGATAGATCATTGCGTGTGCGTAGAAATTTTTTTCTTTTCCATTCAACGATTCCCAACAGAGGCATCATGAGCCAGGTCTATGCGTAGATGATATGCACGAGTAGAACACAAAGAGTTGTGGGCGGTGATAGTCATACTGCTTACCACCAACATCTTATTTTGATTTGGCGGTATTGTGGGATGAAGCGGCCCGGACCAACCTTACATGTCCACGTACATGAGACCGGTTCCACCGACAGACATGCAACTAGTTTTGCATAAAGGTGGCTGGCAGGTGTCTGTTTCTCCTACTTTAGTTGAATCGAATTTGACTGCGGCCGGTCCTTGAAGAAGGTTAAAACAGAAAACTTGATAATTCACCGTTGTGGTTTTTGCCGTAGGTAAGAACGATTCTTGCTAGAAACCCGTAGGAGCCACGTAAAACTTGCAACAACAAAGTAGAGAACGTCTAACTTGTTTTTATAGGGTATGTTGTGATGTGATATGGTCAAGCCATGATGTGATATACATTGTTGTATGAGATGATCATGTTTCGTAAATTTATCGGCAACTGGCAGGAGCCTTATGGTTGTCTCTTTATTGCATGAATTGCAAACGCCATGTAATTGCTTTACTTTATCACTATTGTTAGCGATAGTTATAGTAGCAAAGTTGGCGAGATGACCATGACGCAACGATGGAGATCAAGGTGTCGAGCCGGTGACGATGGAGATCATGACGTTGCTTTGGAGATGGAGATCAAAAGCACAAGATGATGATGGCCATATCATGTCACATATTTTGATTGCATGTGATGTTTATCTTTTATGCATCTTATTTTGCTTAGTACGGCGGTAGCATAATCAGATGATCCCTTCACTTAATTTCAAGATAATAGTGTTCTCCCTGAGTATGCACCATTGCTACAGTTTGTCGTGTTGAAACACCATGTGATTATCGGGTGTGATAGACTCTACGTTCACATACAACGGGTGCAAGAAAGCTTTGCACATGCGGAATACTTGGGTTAAACTTGACGAGCCTAGCATGTACAGACATGGCCTCGAAACACTGGAGACTGAAAGGACGAACGTGAATCATATAATAGATATGATCAACATAGAGATGTTCACCACTGATGACTACCCCATCTCACGTGATGATCGGACATGGGTTAGTTGATTTTGATCACGTATCACTTAGATGACTTGAGGGATGTCTATTTAAGTGGGAGTTCTTAACTAATTTGATTAATTAAACTTAATTTATCATGAACTTAGTCCTGATAGTATTTGCAAATTATGTTATAGATCAATAGCTCGTGATGTAGCTCCCTGTTTATTTTTGATATGTTCCTAGAGAAAAATAAGTTGAAAGATGATAGTAGCAATGATGCGGACTGGGTCTGTGATCTGAGGATTATCCTCATTGCTGCACAGAAGAATTATGTCCTTAATGCACCGCTAGGTGATAGACCTATTGCAGGAGCAGATGGAGACGTTATGAACGTTTGGCAAGCTCGATATGATGACTACTTAATAGTTTAGTGCACCATGCTTTACGGCTTAGAACCGGGACTTCAGAAATGTTTTGAATGCCACGGAGCATACGAGATGTTCCAAGAGCTGACATTGGTATTTCAGACTTATGCCCGTGTCGAGAGGTATGAGACCTCTGGCAAGTACTTTGCCTACAAGATGGAGAAGAATAGCTCAGCCAGTGAGCATGTGCTCAGAATGTCTGGGTACTACAATCGCTTGAATCAAGTGGGAGTTAATCTTCCAGATAAGATAGTGATTGACAGAGTTCTCTAGTCACTATCCCAAGCTACTAGAACTTCCTGATCAACTATAATATGCAAGGGATGAAGAAAACAATTCCCGAGCTCTTCGCGATGCTAAAATCGGTGAAGGTAGAAATCAAGAAAGAGCATCAAGTGTTGATGGTTAACAAGATCACTAGTTTCAATAAAAAGGGAGAAGGGAAAGAAAGGGAACTTCAAGAAGAAGGGCAAGCAAGTTGCCACTCCCATGAATAAGCCTAAAGCTGGACCTAAGCCTGAAACTGAGTGCTTCTACTGCAAAGGGAATGGTCACTAGAAGTGGAACTACCCCAAATACTTGGCGGATAAGAGGGATGGCAAAGTGAATAAAGGTATATTTGATATACATGTTAATGATGTGAACATTACTAGTGTTCATAGTAACCCCTTGGTATTTGATACCGGTTCAGTTGCTAAGATTAGTAACTCGAAACAGGAGTTACAGAATGGACAAAGACTAGTTAAGGGCGAGGTGACGATGTGTGTCGGAAGTGTTTCCAAGATTGATATGATCACCATCGCACACTCCCTCTACCTTCGGATTAGTGTTGACCCTAAATAAATGTTATTTGGTGTTTGCGTTGAGCATGAATATGATTAGATCATGTTCATTGCAATACGGTTATTCATTTAAGTCAGAGAATAATTGTTGTTCTGTTACATGAATAAAACCTTCTATGGTCATACACCCAATGTGAATGGTTTATTGAATCTCGATCGTAGTAATACACATATTCATAATATTGATGCCGAAAGATGCAAAGTTCATAATGATAGTGCAACATATTTGTGGCACTGCCATTTAGGTCATATTGGTGTAAAGCGCATGAAGAAACTCCATGCTGATGGGCTTTTGGAATCACTTGATTATGAATCATTTGATACTTCCGAACCATGCCTCATGGCAAGATGACTAAAACTCCGTTCTCCGGAACAATGGAGCGAGCCAATGACTTATTGGAAATAATACATACCGATGTATGCGGTCCAATGAGTGTTGAGGCACGCGGCGGGTATCGTTATTTTATGACCTTCACAGATGATTTGAGCAGATATGGGTATATCTACTTAATGAAACACAAGTCTGAAACATTTGAAAAGTTCAAAGAATTTCAGAATGAAGTGGAGAATCATCGTAACAAGAAAATAAAGTTTCTACGATCTGATCGTGGAGGCGAATATGTGAGTTATGACCTTGGCCTTCATTTAAAACAATGTGGAATACTTTCACAACTCACGCCACCTGGAACACCACAGCGTAATGGTGTGTCCGAACGTTGTAACCGTACTTTATTGGATATAGTGCATTCTATGATGTCTCTTACCGATTTACGACTACCCTTTTGGGGTTATGCATTAGAGACAGCTGGATTCACATTAAATAGGGCACCGTCTAAATCCATTGAGACGACACTGTATGAACTATGGTTTGGCAAGAAACCTAAGCTGTCATTTCCTAAAGTTTGGGGTTGTGACACTAATGTTAAAAGGCTTCAGCCTGATAAGCTCGAACCCAAATCGGAGAAGTGTGTCTTCATAGGATACCCTAAGGAAACAATTGGGTACACCTTCTACCACAGATCCGAAGGCAAAATCTTTGTTGCTAAGAATGGGTCCTTTCTAGAGAAAGGAGTTTCTGTCGAAAGAAGTGAGTACAACGAAAGTAGAACTTGATGAGGTAATTGTACATTCTCTCGAATTGGATAGTAGTACATCAGAGAAAACTGTTCCCGTGATGCCTGCACCAACTAGGGAGGAAGCTAATGATGATGATCACGAAACTTCAGATCAAGTTACTACTGAACTTCGTAGGTCGACCAGAGCACGATCCGCACCAGAGTGGTACGGTAATCCTATCTTGGTAGTCATGTTACTAGACCAAGGCGAACCTACGAACTATGAAGAAGCTATGATGAGCCCAAATTCCAACAGATGGCTTGAGGTCATGAAATCTGAGATAGGATCCATATATGAGAACAAAGTATGGAGTTTGGTGGAGTTGCCCGATGATTGGCAAACCATAGAGAATAAATGGATCAAGAAGAAGACTGACGCTGATGATAATGTTACTATCTACAAAGCTCGACTTGTCGCAAAAAGGTTTTCGACAAGTTGAAGGGGTTGACTACGATGAGACTCTCGCACCCATAGCGATGCTTAAGTCTGTCTGAATCATGTTAGCAATTGCCACATGTTATATAATTATGAAATCTGGCAAATGGATGTCAAAACTACATTCCTTAATGGATTTCTTAAAGAAGAATTGTATATGATACAACCAGAAGGTTTTATCGATCCTAAAGGAGCTAACAAAGTGTGCAAGCTCCAGCAATCCATCTATGGACTGGTGCAAGCATCTCGGAGTTGGAATATACGCTTTGATGAGGTGATCAAAGCATATGGTTTTATACGGACTTACGGTGAAGCCTGTATTTACAAGAAAGTGAGTGGGAGCTCTATAGCATTCCTAATATTATATGTGGATGACATATTGTTGATTGGAAATGATATAGAATTTCTGGATAGCATAAAGGATATTTGAATAAGAATTTTTCAATGAAAAACCTCGGTGAAGTTGCTTACATATTGAGCATGAAGATCTATAGGGATAGATCGAGATGCTTAATATGACTTCACAAAGCACATACCTTGATAATGTTTTGAAGAAGTTCAAAATGGATTAGTCAAAGAAAGGGTTCTTGCCTGTGTTACAAGGTGTGAAGTTGAGTAGGACTCAAAGCCCGACCACGGCAGAAGATAGAGAGAGAATGAAAGTCATTCCCTATACCTCAGCCATAGGTTCTATAAAGTATGCTATGCTGTATACCAGACTTGTTGTGTGCCTTGCCATGAGTTTGGCAAGGGGGACAATAGTGATCCAGGAGTAGATACTGGACAACGGTCAAAATTATCTTTAGAGGACTAAGGAAATGTTTCTCGGTGATGTCTAATATGCAACCTTATCCTTGTAGACGTTGTTGGGCCTCCAAGTGCAGAGGTTTGTAGGACAGTAGCAAATTTCCCTCAAATGGATGATCGAAGGTTTATCAATCCGTGGGAGGTGTAGGATGAAGATGGTCTCTCTCGAACAACCCCGCAACCAAATAACAAAGAGTCTCTTGTGTCCCCAACACACCCAATACAATGGTAAATTGTATATGTGCACTAGTTCGGCGAAGAGATGGTGATACAAGTGCAATATGGATGGTAGATATAGGTTTTTGTAATCTGAAAATATACAAACAGAAAGGTAACTAATGATAAAAGTGAGCGTAAACAGTATTGCAATGCTAGGAAACAAGGCCTAGGGTTCATACTTTCACTAGTGCAAGTTCTCTCAACAATAATAACAGAATCGGATCATATAACTATCCCTCAACATGCAACAAAGAGTCACTCCAAAGTCACTAATGGCGGAGAACAAACGAAGATATTAT
The DNA here is from genome assembly GCF_018294505.1 of Triticum aestivum. Lineage (NCBI taxonomy): Eukaryota > Viridiplantae > Streptophyta > Magnoliopsida > Poales > Poaceae > Triticum > Triticum aestivum. The sequence goes on along the minus strand of NC_057808.1, from coordinate 390,207,466 downwards.
TGTAGGGTACGAAACCACCTCAAAGTTATCCTTTCTGATCGATCTATTCAAGAGTCCGTAGTAAAATAACACGAAGCTATTCTTTCCGTTCGATCTATCATAGAGTTCGTACTAGAATAACACCTTAAGACACAAATCAACCAAAACCCTAATGTCACCTAGATACTCCAATGTCACCTCAAGTATCCGTGGGTATGATTATACGATATGCATCACACAATCTCAGATTCATCTATTCAACCAACACAAAGTACTTCAAAGAGTGCCCCAAAGTTTCTACCGGAGAGTCAAGATGTAGCGACCCGACCTCAAACGGTCAAGTCTCTGTGCTTCAGTGTCATCCCTAGATCAGTAATGCTGACACACACATTACTCGAAGGATTTATAACAGAGTAGCAATCACACATTTATTACCTCGAATGTCTCAAAAGAGAACTTATTACAATAAATATGGCTTAAGGCCATCTAATACGATAACAGCGGAAGGCTTGGAAGATAAAGTGAATCCATCAACTCCAACGGCATAGCTGAGTTGCACGGCAACGACCTAACGAACCTTACTCCTCGTCTGAAAATTCTGCAACATAATATGTTGCAGCCTGAAAATGGGTCAGCACATGGAATATGCTGGCAATATAACACAGTAGAGCAAGAACAGAATAATGCTATCACTACATGCATATTTGGCTGGTGGAAAGCTCTATGGTTATAGTTTTTGCGAAAAGCCGATTTTTCCCTACAACAAAGGAATAGATTTTATTTAACTATCATGATAGTTGAAACATCATTGAGAAGGTTCCTCCAACTCAATCCCAATTAAGGTAATTATCAACCCAACAATATTAATTTAGAGTGATGAGATACTTATGATACTCCAAGTACTAGATACTCAAGATTGTCCATAACCGGGGACACGGCTAACCATGATTAGATTGTACACTCTGCAGAGGTTTGCGCACTTTTCCCCACAAGACTCGATGTCCTCCGTTGGATTTCTCGCACTACAAGGTGTTTGAGAAACGGATGACCGAGACATAGCCTTTCAGAAACATTAACTCTTTACTCCAGGCAGACCATACCAAACCTACATCCCTCTACCTGCTGATCCACCTCTTCAAGAGCTCACGCAACTTACTCAACTATGCTAGAGCCCATAATAGCTTGTGGCTACACACGGAAGTTTCTAGCATGAACATATCTCATTTCCCTTTGAGCCTGGGTGGCGGACCTTAGGATGATCACATGGGTACTCCGGGATATCCTAGGACAACACTGGATTCTCCAGGTGCCCGACAAGCAATCCACCCAGATGCGTATTAAAGTTGCCACCTTAAGTTGAACCATTAATTAACAATCTCACATCTGTCATGGATACGCTCAAACCCAATCCACGTCTATGAGCATAGCATAGCAATATAAGCAATACGTAGAAGTAACTCCCAAGGTTTGAATATAACAGGGCAATAGGTTCTACCTCATCAACTACTTCCCAACCCATATGTTAATCACATCCTAATCATGCAATGTTTGAGGATTGGAACTAATGCATAAAAACTGGGTATGTAAGAAGTATGATCAATGTGTTACTTGCTTTGCTGACAATCTGCAAAACCTAGGGAATCGTAGTAGCACGCTTCGCACTCCGGGAATTCTATCGCAAACAAACAATAGCATACATAAGCAATCAAGCAAAACACGCACGGGCAAAACTCAAATAAGAAGAATTGACCAGAAAGTTCAACTTAAGAACTCCGGTTTGCAAAAAGAACCAAATCAAGCGGAGCAACGAAACTCAAACTGTGAAAGAAACAAGATCCATTTACTAATATGAAGTAAAGTCAAATTCTTACAGTACCAAAATCTTGTTCAAGTTGGTTAAATAGAAAGAGGGTTTCGATACGAAGATCTAGGCGCTTGAATCGCCCGATTCCGATAAACGAGCGAAAAGATAAACTAAAACGAAAATCGCGATCAGAAATCGCGATCGAAAATAATCGTGGAAAATCCGAGAAAAAGAAAAACTGACGAACAGGCTAACGAACGAACGCTCGCTGTCTGCGGTTTAACGGTGAAAACCGTTCGTTAAAACGAAAATAAACTGAACCGGATCTATATAAAAAACGGATCTAGAGTTTCGAAAAAAACCAAAACAGTTTTCTCACGAAAACCAAGGTGGCTACCTCGGGTCCGGCGATGTCCGGTGAGGTCCGGCGGGGTCCGGCGAGTCCGGCGCGGCGGGCGGCGGCGACAGCGCGGGCGGCGGCGGCGGCGGGATTAGGGTTAGGGCGCGGGTGGCGGCTGGGCTGGCTCGGGGCTTGGGGTCTCGGGCTTTAAAGGCCGGCCCAAGGAGTCCTGGCCGGTTACAGCCCGGAGTCGGTTCACTTTTAAAAAAAAATCCGACGTGAAGAAAAAGAAAGAAAAGAAATACTAAGCGGACTCCAAAAATCTCGAAATAAATTTTCCCCGTCCTCTCAAAATAGGCTGGACAAGGTGAACATTTACTTGGGTCTAAAATGCAATTTTGAAAAACACATATTTTTCCCAATTCAAATAAAATAGCGAAAACTCCGAATAAAATCCAATATTTGATTTTAATATTTTTCCTCCAATATTTCATTTATTTTGGAGAAGTCATATTATCTCCTCTCATATATTTGAATACGAAATATTTTTGGAGAGAAAAATAATTAAAACAAATAATCCTCGTTTCAATATTTGATAAAATTCAAATATGAAAACAGGGAAATCCCCAACTCTCTCCGAGGGTCCTTGAGTTGCTTAGGATTTCGAGGATCGTGAAACGAAATGCAGCAAAAATATGATATGCATGAATGATCTATGTATAACATTCCAAATTGGAAATTTGGGATGTTACACAAGACGAAAACGTGTGCCAGCCCCTATGCATAAGTCCACAAAGTCACTGAACCCGCAAGTTGATCACCAAAATATACATCAAGTAGATCACGTGAATATCCCATTGTCACCACAGATAAGCACATGCAAGACATACATCAAGTGTTCTCAAAACCTTAAAGACTCAATCCGATAAGATAACTTCAAAGGGAAACTCAATCCATTACAAGAGAGTAGAGGGGGAGAAACATCGTAAGATCCAACTATAATAGCAAAGCTCGCGACACATCAAGATCGTGCCAAATCAAGAACACGAGAGAGAGAGAGAGAGAGAGAGAGAGAGATCAAACACATAGCTACTGGTACATACCCTCAGCCCCGAGGGTGAACTACTCCCTCCTCGTCATGGAGAGCGTCGGGATGATGAAGATGGCCACCGGAGAGGGATCCCCCCTCCAGCAGGGTGCCGGAACAGGGTCCCGATTGGTTTTTGGTGGTTACAGAGGCTTGCGGCGGCGGAACTCCCGATCTAGGTTTCTTTCTGGAAGTTTGGGTATATGTGAGAGGTATTGGCGTCGGGAACAAGTGAGGGGGGGTCTCCGGGCTGTCCACGAGGCAGGGGGCGCGCCCAGGGGGTGGGCGCGCGCCCCCACCCTCGTGGGCAGCCCGGGAATCTTCTGGTCCATCTCCAATGCTCCATGGACTTCTTATGGTCCAAAAATAATCTCCATCAAATTTCAGGTCAATTGGACTCCGTTTGGATTTCCTTTTCTGCGATACTCAAAAGCAAGGAAAAACACTTGGCTCTGGGTTAATAGGTTAGTCCCAAAAATCATATAAAATAGCATATAAATGCATATAAAACATCCTAGATGGATAATATAATAGCATGGAACAATCAAAAATTATAGATACATTGGAGGCGTATCACTCGGTTATGGAGGTGATAAAGAGTTCATCGTAAAGAGTTACATCGATGCAAGCTTTGACACCGATTTAGATGACTCTGAGTCTCAATGTGGATACGTATTGAAAGTGGGAGCAAATAGCTATAGTAGCCTTATGCAGAGCATTGTAGACATAGAAATTTGCAAAATACATATGGATCTGAATGTGGCAGACCCGTTGACTAAACCTCTCTCACAAGCAAAACATGATCACACCTTAGTACTCTTTGGGTGTTGATCACATGGCGATGTGAACTACATTATTGACTCTAGTAAACCCTTTGGGTGTTGGTCACATGGCGATGTGAACTATTGGTGTTAATCACATGGCGATGTAAACTAGATTATTGACTCTAGTGCAAGTGGGAGACTGAAGGAAATATGCCCTAGAGGCAATAATAAAGTTGTTATTTTATATTTTCTTAGTCATGATAAAGGTTTATTATTCATGCTAGAATTGTATTGATCATAAACTTAAATACATGTGTTAATACATAAACAAACACCGTGTCCCTAGTAAGCCTCTACTAGACTAGCTCGTTGATCAAAGATGGTTAAGGTTTCCTAACCATGGACATGTGTTGTCATTTGATAACGGGATCACATCATTAGGAGAAAGATGTGATGGACAAGACCGATCCGTTAGGTTAGCATATTGGTCGTTCAGTTTTATTGATATTGCTTTCTTCATGTCAAATACATATTCCTTTGACTATGAGATCTCGGTATGCCTTGTGTGCTAGCAAACGTCACAACGTAACTGGGTGATTATAAAGATGCTCTACAGGTATCTCCTAAGGTGTTTGTTGAGTTGGCATAGATAGAGATTAGGATTGTCACTCCTAGTATCGGAGAGGTATCTCTAGGCCCTCTCGGTAATACACATCATAAGCTTGCAAGCAAATGACAGATACGTCTCCAACGTATCTATAATTTTTGATTGTTCCATGCTGTTATATTATCAATCTTGGATGTTTTATAATCATTTTATAGTCATTTTATATCATTTTTTGGTACTAACCTATTGATATAGTGCCAAGTGCCAGTTGCTGTTTTTTGCTTGTTTTTTACATCGCAGGAAATCAATATCAGACGGAGTCCAAATGCCCCCAAACTTTACGGAGAATTTTTATGGACCAGAAGGAACACAACGGGCCCTGGCTGCGCCTGAGGGTGCCCCGAGGGAGGCAAAACCTACCAGGGCGCGCCAGGAGGCCTAGGCACACCCTGGTGGGTTGTGCCCACCTCGGGTGCCCCCCGGACCGCCTATTTGCTCTATAAATACCCCAATATTCCAAAAACCCTAGGGGAGTCGATGAAATATTCATCCAGCCGCCGCAGAGTCCAGAACCACTAGATCCAATCTAGACACCATCTCGGATGGGGTTCACCACCTCCATTGGTGTCTCTCCGATGATGCGTGAGTAGTTCTTTGTAGACCTACGGGTCTGTAGTTAGTAGCTAGATGGCTTCCTCTCTCTCGCTGAATTCTCAATACAATGGTCTCTTGAAGATCCATATGATGTAACTCTTTTTGAGGTGTGTTCGTTGGGATCAGATGTACTTCGAGTTTATGATCAGATATATATTTTTATATCCATGAAAGTTATTTGAGTTTCTTTGATCTCTTATATGCATGATTACTTATAGCCTCGTATTTCTTCTTTGATATTTGGCTTTTGTTTGGCCAACTTGATCTATTTATCTTGCCATGGGAAGAGGTGCTTTGTAGTGGGTTCGATCTTACGGTGCTTGATCCTAGTGACAGAAAGGGAACCGACATGTATGTATCGTTGCTACTAAGGATAAAATGATGGGGTCTATCTCTACATAGATAGATCTTGTCTACATCATGTCATCGTTCTTATTGCATTACTCCGTTTTTCCATGAACTTAATACACTAGATGCATGCTGGATAGCGGATATGTGGAGTAATAGTAGTAGATGCAGGCCGGAGTCGGTCTACTAATATTGGACGTGATGCCTATATAATGATCATTGCCTGGATATCGTCATAATTATTTGAAGTTCTATCAATTGCCCAACAATAATTTGTTTACCCACCGTTTGCTATTTTTCACGAGAGAAGCCACTAGTGAAATCTACGGCCCCCGGGTCTTCTTTCTCATATATTTATCTTTGCGATCTACTTTTTCCTTGCTTTTATTTTCAGATCTATTAAACCAAAAATACAAAAATACCTTGCTGCAATTTATTCTTATTTATTTTGTTTGGCGTTCGATCTATAAATCTACTACCTCAATGTTATCCTTTCTGATCGATCTATTCAAGAGTCCGTAGTAAAATAACACGAAGCTATTCTTTCCGTTCGATCTATCATAGAGTTCGTACTAGAATAACACCTTAAGACACAAATCAACCAAAACCCTAATGTCACCTAGATACTCCAATGTCACCTCAAGTATCTGTGGGTATGATTATACGATATGCATCACACAATCCCAGATTCATCTATTCAACCAACACAAAGTACTTCAAAGAGTGCCCCAAAGTTTCTACCGGAGAGTCAAGAAGAAAATGTGAGCCAACCCCTATGCATAAGTTCACAAGGTCACTGAACCCGCATGTTGATCACCAAAACATACATCAAGTAGATCATGTGAATATCCCATTGTCACCACAGATAAGCACATGCAAGACATACATCAAGTGTTCTCAAATCCTTAAAGACTCAATCTGATAAGATAACTTCAAAGGGTAAACTCAATCCATTACAAGAGAGTAGAGGGGGAGAAACATCATAAGGTCCAACTATAATAGCAAAGCTCGCGACACATGAAGATCGTGCCAAATCAAGAACACGAGAGAGAGAGAGAGAGAGAGATCAAACACATAGCTACTGGTACATACCCTCAGCCCCGAGGGTGAACTACTCCCTCCTCGTCATGGAGAGCGCCGGGATGATGAAGATGGCCACCAGAGAGGGATCCCCCCTCCGGCAGGGTACCAGAACAGGGTCCCGATTGGTTTTTGGTGGCTACAGAGGCTTGCAGCGGCGGAACTCCCGATCTAGGTTTCTTTCTGGAAGGTTGGATATATATATATATGAGAGGTATTGGCGCCGGGAACAAGTCAGGGGGGTCTCCGGGCTGTCCACGAGGCAGGGGGCGCGCCCCCACCCTCGTGGGCAGCCCGGGACTCTTCTGGTCCATCTCCAATGCTCTGTGGGCTTCTTCTGGTCCAAAAATAATCTCCGTCAAATTTCAGGTCAATTGGACTCCGTTTGGTTTTCCTTTTCTGCGATACTCAAAAACAAGGAAAAAACAGAAAGTGGCACTGGGCTCTGGGTTAGTAGGTTAGTCCCAAAAATCATATAAAATAGCATATAAATGCATATAAAACATCCTAGATGGATAATATAATAGCATGGAACAATAAAAAATTATAGATACGTTGGAGACGTATCAAGCATCCCCAAGCTTAATTCCTGCTCGTCCTCGAGTAGGTAAATGATAAAAACAGAATTTTTGATGTCGAATGCTACCTAACATAATTATCAATGTAATTTTATTTATTGTGGCATGAATGTTCAGATCCGAAAGATTCAAGACAAAAGTTTAATATTGACATAAGAACAACAATACTTCAAGCATACTAACAAAGCAATTATGTCTTCTCCAAATAACATGGCCAAAGAAAGTTCGTCCCTACAAAATCATATAGTTTGGCTATGCTCCATCTTCGTCACACAAAATACTCAAATCATGCACAACCCCGGTTTTAGCCAAGCAATTGTTTCATACTTTAGAATTTTCAAACTTCTTCAACTTTCACGCAATACATGAGCGTGAGCCATGGACATAGCACTATGGGTGGAATAGAATATGATAATGGGGGGTTGTGTGGAGAAGACAAAAAGGGAGAAAGTCTCACATTGATGCGGCTAATCAACGGGCTATGGAGATTCCCATCAATTGATGTCAATTCAAGGAGTAGGGATTGCCATGCAACGGATGCACTAGAGCTATAAATGTATGAAAGCTCAACAAAAGAAACTAAGTGGGTGTGCATCCAACTTTCTTGCTCATGAAGACCTAGGGCATTTGAGGAAGCCCATTGTAGGAATATACAAGCCAAGTTCAATAATGAAAAATTCCCACTAGTATAAGAAAGTGACAAAATAAGAGACTCTCTATCATAAAGATCATGGTGCTACTTTGAAGCCCAAGTGTGGAAAAAGGATAGTAGCATTATCCCCTTTTTTGTTTCTTTTTCTTTTTTTTGGGCCTTCCTTTTTTTTGGCCTTTCTCTTTTTTTGGCCTTTTTTTTGGCCTTTCTTTTTTTTCAAGGGACAATGCTCTAATAATGATGATCATCACACTTCTATTTATTTACAACTCGATACTAGAACAAGATATGACTCTATATGTATGCCTCCGGCGGTGTACCGGGATATGCAATGAATCAAGAGCGACATATATGAAAGAATTATGAAGGTGGCTTTGCCACAAATACGATGTCAACTACATGATCATGCAAAGCAATATGACAATGATGGAGCGTGTCATAATAAACGGAACGGTGGTAAGTTGTATGGCAATATATCTCGGAATGGCTATGGAAATGCCATAATAGGTAGGTATGGTGGCTGTTTTGAGGAAGATATAAGGAGGTTTATGTGTGATAGAGCATATCATATCACGGGGTTTTGGATGCACCGGTGAAGTTTGCACCAACTCTCAAGGTGAGAAAGGGCAATGCACGGTACCAAAGAGGCTAGCAATGATGGAAAGGTGAGAGTGCGTATAATCCATGGACTCAACATTAGTCATAAAGAACTCACATACTTATTGCAAAAATCTACAAGTCAACAAAACCAAGCACTACACGCATGCTCCTAGGGGGGAGGTTGGTAGGAGTTAACCATCGCCCC
>NC_057808.1:390197959-390198405 GCF_018294505.1 Triticum aestivum | reverse complement strand
GGAAGACAATCAAAGAAATACCTCATGCTTCAAATTTGTCACACAACAGTTACCATACGTGCATGCTATGGGACTTGCAAACCTCAACACAAGTATTTCTCAATTTCACAATTACCCTACTAGCATGACTCTAATATCACCATCCTCATATCTCAAAACAATCATAAAGAATCCAACTTCTCTTAGTATTCAATACACTTTATATGAAAGTTTTTATTATATCCCTCTTGGATGCCCATCATATTGGGACTAAATTCATAACCAAAGCAAATTACCATGCTATTTAAGACTCTCAAAATAATATAAGTGAATCATGAGAGTTCATCTATTTCTTCAAAATAAAACCACCGCCGTGCTCTAAAAAGATATAAGTTAAGCACTAGAGCAAACTACAAACTACTCCGAAAGATATAAGTGAAGATCAATGAGTAGTTGAATAATTATGT
>NC_057808.1:390196940-390197690 GCF_018294505.1 Triticum aestivum | reverse complement strand
ACTATGTGACGACTCTCTAACATTTAAGAATTTCAGATCTTGGGATATTATTCAAACAGCAAGCAAAACAAAATAAAAGAAAATGATGCTCCAAGCAAAACACATATCATGTGGTGAATAAAAATATAGCTCCAAGTAAAGTTACCGATGAACGAAGACGAAAGAGGGGATGCCTTCCGGGGCATCCTCAAGCTTAGGCTCTTGTTTGTCCTTGAATATTACCTTGGGGTGCCTTGGGCATCCCCAAGCTTAGGCTCTTGCCACTCCTTATTCCATAGTCCATCGAATCTTTACCCAAACTTGAAAACTTCACAACACAAAACTCAACAGAAAACTCGTAAGCTCCGTTAGTATAAGAAAATAAATCACCGCATTTGGTACTGTTGTGAACTACTTCTAAATTCATATTGTTGTAATATCTACTGTATCCCAACTTCTCTATGGTTCATACCCTCCGATACTACTCATAGATTCATCAAAATAAGCAAACAACACATAGAAAACATAATCTGTCAAAACCAGAACAGTCTGTAGCAATCTGTATCAAACGTATACTTCTGGAACTCCAACAATTCTACCAAATTAGGAAGTCCTAATAAATTTGTTATTTAATCTTATGCAAAAAGAATCAACTGAAAATCACGTTCCTGTGATTTATGAAAACTAATCTCGTGCGCGCAAAAGTTTCTGTTTTTCAGCAAGATCAAATTAACTATCACCATAGGTTATCCTAAAGGTCTTACTTGGAAC
>NC_057808.1:390196136-390196817 GCF_018294505.1 Triticum aestivum | reverse complement strand
TTATTGAAACAAAAGCTATAAAACATGATTACTACAGTAGCATAATCATGTGAACACATAAAAACAGTAAAGGTAAATATTGGGTTGTCTCCCAACAAGCGCTTTTCTTTATTGCCTTTTTAGCTAGGCATGATGATGACAATGATGCTCACATAAAAGATAAGAACTTAAACATAATGGGAGCATCATGAAGCATATGAATAGCACATTTAAGCCTAACCCACTTCCTATGCATAGGGATTTTGTGAGAAAACAACTTATGGGAACAATAATCAACTAGCATAGGAAGGCAAAACAAGCATAACTTCAAGATTTTCAACACATAGAGAGGAAACTTGGTGTTATTGCAATTCCTACAAGCATATGTTCCTCCCTCATAATAAATTTCAGTAGCATCATGAATGAATTCAACAATATAACCATCACATAAAGCATTTTTTCATGATATACATGCATATAAATTTTATTACTCCCCACATAAGCAAACTTCTTCTCATGAATAGTAGTGGGAGCAAACTCAACAAAATAATTATCATGTGAAGCATAATCCAATTGAAAATTAAAATCATGATGACAAGTTTCATGGTTATCTTTATTCTTTATAGCATACGTGTCATCACAATAATCATCATAAATAGGAGGCATGCTTTCATCATAATAAATTTTCTCATCAAAACTTGG
>NC_057808.1:390193753-390196126 GCF_018294505.1 Triticum aestivum | reverse complement strand
GGACTAAACATATCAGCTTCATCAAACATAGCATCCCCAAGCTTGTGGCTTTGCATATCATTAGCATCATGGGTATTCAAAGAATTCATACTAACAACATTGCAATCATGCTCATCATTCAAAGATTTAGTGCCTAACATTTTAATGCATTCTTCCTCTAGCAATTGAGCACAATTATCGGAATCCTTATTTTCACGGAAGACATTAAAAAGATGAAGCATATGAGGCACCCTCAATTCCATTTTTTTGTAGTTTTCTTTTGTAGACGAAACTAGTGATAAAACAAGAAACAAAAAGATTCGATTGCAAGATCTAAAGATATACCTTCAAGCACTCACCTTCCCGGCAACGGCGCCAGAAAAGAGCTTGATGTCTACTACGCAACCTTCTCCTTGTAGACGTTGTTGGGCCTCCAAGTGCAGAGGTTTGTAGGACAGTAGCAAATTTCCCTCAAATGGATGACCTAAGGTTTATCAATCCGTGGGAGGTGTATGATGAAGATGGTCTCTCTTGAACAACCCTGCAACCAAATAACAAAGAGTCTCTTGTGTCCCCAACACACCCAATACAATGGTAAATTGTATAGGTGCACTAGTTCGGCGAAGAGATGGTGATACAAGTGCAATATGGATGGTAGATATAGGTTTTTGTAATCTGAAAATATAAAAACAGCAAGGTAACTAATGATAAAAGTGAGCGTAAATAGTATTGCAATGCTAGGAAACAAGGCCTAGGGTTCATACTTTCACTAGTGCAAGTTCTCTCAACAATAATAACATAATCGGATCATATAACTATCCCTCAACATGCAACAAAGAGTCACTCCAAAGTCACTAATAGTAGAGAACAAACGAAGATATTATTGTAGGGTACGAAACCACCTCAATGTTATCCTTTCTGATCGATCTATTCAAGAGTCCGTAGTAAAATAACACGAAGCTATTCTTTCCGTTCGATCTATCATAGAGTCCGTACTAGAATAACACCTGAAGACACAAATCAACCAAAACCATAATGTCACCTAGATACTCCAATGTCACCTCAAGTATCTGTGGGTATGATTATATGGTATGCATCACACAATCTCAGATTCATCTATTCAACCAACACAAAGTACTTCAAAGAGTGCCCCATAGTTTCTACCGGAGAGTCAAGACGAAAACGTGTGCCAACCCCTATGCATAAGTTCACAAGGTCACTGAACCCGCAAGTTGATCACCAAAACATACATCAAGTAGATCACGTGAATATCCCATTGTCACCACAGATAAGCACATGCAAGACATACATCAAGTATTCTCAAATCCTTAAAGACTCAATCTGATAAGATAACTTCAAAGGGAAAACTCAATCCATTACAAGAGAGTAGAGGGGGAGAAACATCATAAGGTCCAACTATAATAGCAAAGCTCGCGACACATGAAGATCGTGCCAAATCAAGAACACGAGAGAGAGAGAGAGAGAGAGAGAGAGAGATCAAACACATAGCTACTGGTACATACCCTCAGCCCCGAGGGTGAACTACTCCCTCCTCGTCATGGAGAGCGCCGGGATGATGAAGATGGCCACCAGAGAGGGATCCCCCCTCCGGCAGGGTACCAGAACAGGGTCCCGATTGGTTTTTGGTGGCTACAGAGGCTTGCAGCGGCGGAACTCCCGATCTAGGTTTCTTTCTGGAAGGTTGGATATATATATATGAGAGGTATTGGCGTCGGGAACAAGTCAGGGGGGTCTCCGGGCTGTCCACGAGGCAGGGGGCGCGCCCCCACCCTCGTGGGCAGCCCGGGACTCTTCTGGTCCATCTCCAATGCTCTGTGGGCTTCTTCTGGTCCAAAAATAATCTCCGTCAAATTTCAGGTCAATTGGACTCCGTTTGGTTTTCCTTTTCTGCGATACTCAAAAACAAGGAAAAAACAGAAAGTGGCACTGGGCTCTGGGTTAGTAGGTTAGTCCCAAAAATCATATAAAATAGCATATAAATGCATATAAAACATCCTAGATGGATAATATAATAGCATGGAACAATAAAAAATTATAGATACGTTGGAGACGTATCAAGCATCCCCAAGCTTAATTCCTGCTCGTCCTCGAGTAGGTAAATGATAAAAACAGAATTTTTGATGTCGAATGCTACCTAACATAATTATCAATGTAATTTTATTTATTGTGGCATGAATGTTCAGATCCGAAAGATTCAAGACAAAAGTTTAATATTGACATAAGAACAACAATACTTCAAGCATACTAACAAAGCAATTATGTCTTCTCCAAATAACATGGCCAAAGAAAGTTCGTCCCTACAAAATCATATAGTTTGGCTATGCTCCATCTTCGTCACACAAAATACTCAAATCATGCACAACCCCGGTTTTA
>NC_057808.1:390192993-390193743 GCF_018294505.1 Triticum aestivum | reverse complement strand
ACTATGTGACGACTCTCTAACATTTAAGAATTTCAGATCTTGGGATATTATTCAAACAGCAAGCAAAACAAAATAAAAGAAAATGATGCTCCAAGCAAAACACATATCATGTGGTGAATAAAAATATAGCTCCAAGTAAAGTTACCGATGAACGAAGACGAAAGAGGGGATGCCTTCCGGGGCATCCTCAAGCTTAGGCTCTTGTTTGTCCTTGAATATTACCTTGGGGTGCCTTGGGCATCCCCAAGCTTAGGCTCTTGCCACTCCTTATTCCATAGTCCATCGAATCTTTACCCAAACTTGAAAACTTCACAACACAAAACTCAACAGAAAACTCGTAAGCTCCGTTAGTATAAGAAAATAAATCACCGCATTTGGTACTGTTGTGAACTACTTCTAAATTCATATTGTTGTAATATCTACTGTATCCCAACTTCTCTATGGTTCATACCCTCCGATACTACTCATAGATTCATCAAAATAAGCAAACAACACATAGAAAACATAATCTGTCAAAACCAGAACAGTCTGTAGCAATCTGTATCAAACGTATACTTCTGGAACTCCAACAATTCTACCAAATTAGGAAGTCCTAATAAATTTGTTATTTAATCTTATGCAAAAAGAATCAACTGAAAATCACGTTCCTGTGATTTATGAAAACTAATCTCGTGCGCGCAAAAGTTTCTGTTTTTCAGCAAGATCAAATTAACTATCACCATAGGTTATCCTAAAGGTCTTACTTGGAAC
>NC_057808.1:390192302-390192983 GCF_018294505.1 Triticum aestivum | reverse complement strand
TTATTGAAACAAAAGCTATAAAACATGATTACTACAGTAGCATAATCATGTGAACACATAAAAACAGTAAAGGTAAATATTGGGTTGTCTCCCAACAAGCGCTTTTCTTTATTGCCTTTTTAGCTAGGCATGATGATGACAATGATGCTCACATAAAAGATAAGAACTTAAACATAATGGGAGCATCATGAAGCATATGAATAGCACATTTAAGCCTAACCCACTTCCTATGCATAGGGATTTTGTGAGAAAACAACTTATGGGAACAATAATCAACTAGCATAGGAAGGCAAAACAAGCATAACTTCAAGATTTTCAACACATAGAGAGGAAACTTGGTGTTATTGCAATTCCTACAAGCATATGTTCCTCCCTCATAATAAATTTCAGTAGCATCATGAATGAATTCAACAATATAACCATCACATAAAGCATTTTTTCATGATATACATGCATATAAATTTTATTACTCCCCACATAAGCAAACTTCTTCTCATGAATAGTAGTGGGAGCAAACTCAACAAAATAATTATCATGTGAAGCATAATCCAATTGAAAATTAAAATCATGATGACAAGTTTCATGGTTATCTTTATTCTTTATAGCATACGTGTCATCACAATAATCATCATAAATAGGAGGCATGCTTTCATCATAATAAATTTTCTCATCAAAACTTGG
>NC_057808.1:390191322-390192292 GCF_018294505.1 Triticum aestivum | reverse complement strand
GGACTAAACATATCAGCTTCATCAAACATAGCATCCCCAAGCTTGTGGCTTTGCATATCATTAGCATCATGGGTATTCAAAGAATTCATACTAACAACATTGCAATCATGCTCATCATTCAAAGATTTAGTGCCTAACATTTTAATGCATTCTTCCTCTAGCAATTGAGCACAATTATCGGAATCCTTATTTTCACGGAAGACATTAAAAAGATGAAGCATATGAGGCACCCTCAATTCCATTTTTTTGTAGTTTTCTTTTGTAGACGAAACTAGTGATAAAACAAGAAACAAAAAGATTCGATTGCAAGATCTAAAGATATACCTTCAAGCACTCACCTTCCCGGCAACGGCGCCAGAAAAGAGCTTGATGTCTACTACGCAACCTTCTCCTTGTAGACGTTGTTGGGCCTCCAAGTGCAGAGGTTTGTAGGACAGTAGCAAATTTCCCTCAAATGGATGACCTAAGGTTTATCAATCCGTGGGAGGTGTATGATGAAGATGGTCTCTCTTGAACAACCCTGCAACCAAATAACAAAGAGTCTCTTGTGTCCCCAACACACCCAATACAATGGTAAATTGTATAGGTGCACTAGTTCGGCGAAGAGATGGTGATACAAGTGCAATATGGATGGTAGATATAGGTTTTTGTAATCTGAAAATATAAAAACAGCAAGGTAACTAATGATAAAAGTGAGCGTAAATAGTATTGCAATGCTAGGAAACAAGGCCTAGGGTTCATACTTTCACTAGTGCAAGTTCTCTCAACAATAATAACATAATCGGATCATATAACTATCCCTCAACATGCAACAAAGAGTCACTCCAAAGTCACTAATAGTAGAGAACAAACGAAGATATTATTGTAGGGTACGAAACCACCTCAATGTTATCCTTTCTGATCGATCTATTCAAGAGTCCGTAGTAAAATAACACGAAGCTATTCTTTCCGTTCGATCTATCATAGAGTC
>NC_057808.1:390189503-390191312 GCF_018294505.1 Triticum aestivum | reverse complement strand
CGGGAACAAGTCAGGGGGGTCTCCGGGCTGTCCACGAGGCAGGGGGCGCGCCCCCACCCTCGTGGGCAGCCCGGGACTCTTCTGGTCCATCTCCAATGCTCTGTGGGCTTCTTCTGGTCCAAAAATAATCTCCGTCAAATTTCAGGTCAATTGGACTCCGTTTGGTTTTCCTTTTCTGCGATACTCAAAAACAAGGAAAAAACAGAAAGTGGCACTGGGCTCTGGGTTAGTAGGTTAGTCCCAAAAATCATATAAAATAGCATATAAATGCATATAAAACATCCTAGATGGATAATATAATAGCATGGAACAATAAAAAATTATAGATACGTTGGAGACGTATCAAGCATCCCCAAGCTTAATTCCTGCTCGTCCTCGAGTAGGTAAATGATAAAAACAGAATTTTTGATGTCGAATGCTACCTAACATAATTATCAATGTAATTTTATTTATTGTGGCATGAATGTTCAGATCCGAAAGATTCAAGACAAAAGTTTAATATTGACATAAGAACAACAATACTTCAAGCATACTAACAAAGCAATTATGTCTTCTCCAAATAACATGGCCAAAGAAAGTTCGTCCCTACAAAATCATATAGTTTGGCTATGCTCCATCTTCGTCACACAAAATACTCAAATCATGCACAACCCCGGTTTTATCCAAGCAATTGTTTCATACTTTAGAATTTTCAAACTTCTTCAACTTTCACGCAATACATGAGCGTGAGCCATGGACATAGCACTATGGGTGGAATAGAATATGATAATGGGGGGTTGTGTGGAGAATACAAAAAGGGAGAAAGTCTCACATTGATGCGGCTAATCAACGGGCTATGGAGATTCCCATCAATTGATGTCAATTCAAGGAGTAGGGATTGCCATGCAACGGATGCACTAGAGCTATAAATGTATGAAAGCTCAACAAAAGAAACTAAGTGGGTGTGCATCCAACTTTCTTGCTCATGAAGACCTAGGGCATTTGAGGAAGCCCATTGTAGGAATATACAAGCCAAGTTCAATAATGAAAAATTCCCACTAGTATAAGAAAGTGACAAAATAAGAGACTCTCTATCATAAAGATCATGGTGCTACTTTGAAGCACAAGTGTGGAAAAAGGATAGTAGCATTATCCCCTTTTTTGTTTCTTTTTCTTTTTTTTGGGCCTTCCTTTTTTTTGGCCTTTCTCTTTTTTTGGCCTTTTTTGGCCTTTCTTTTTTTTCAAGGGACAATGCTCTAATAATGATGATCATCACACTTCTATTTATTTACAACTCGATACTAGAACAAGATATGACTCTATATGTATGCCTCCGGCGGTGTACCGGGATATGCAATGAATCAAGAGCGACATATATGAAAGAATTATGAAGGTGGCTTTGCCACAAATACGATGTCAACTACATGATCATGCAAAGCAATATGACAATGATGGAGCGTGTCATAATAAACGGAACGGTGGTAAGTTGCATGGCAATATATCTCGGAATGGCTATGGAAATGCCATAATAGGTAGGTATGGTGGCTGTTTTGAGGAAGATATAAGGAGGTTTATGTGTGATAGAGCATATCATATCACGGGGTTTTGGATGCACCGGTGAAGTTTGCACCAACTCTCAAGGTGAGAAAGGGCAATGCACGGTACCAAAGAGGCTAGCAATGATGGAAAGGTGAGAGTGCGTATAATCCATGGACTCAACATTAGTCATAAAGAACTCACATACTTATTGCAAAAATCTACAAGTCAACAAAACCAAGCACTACACGCATGCTCCTAGGGGGGAGGTTGGTAGGAGTTAACCATCGCCCC
>NC_057808.1:390188523-390189493 GCF_018294505.1 Triticum aestivum | reverse complement strand
GGACTAAACATATCAGCTTCATCAAACATAGCATCCCCAAGCTTGTGGCTTTGCATATCATTAGCATCATGGGTATTCAAAGAATTCATACTAACAACATTGCAATCATGCTCATCATTCAAAGATTTAGTGCCTAACATTTTAATGCATTCTTCCTCTAGCAATTGAGCACAATTATCGGAATCCTTATTTTCACGGAAGACATTAAAAAGATGAAGCATATGAGGCACCCTCAATTCCATTTTTTTGTAGTTTTCTTTTGTAGACGAAACTAGTGATAAAACAAGAAACAAAAAGATTCGATTGCAAGATCTAAAGATATACCTTCAAGCACTCACCTTCCCGGCAACGGCGCCAGAAAAGAGCTTGATGTCTACTACGCAACCTTCTCCTTGTAGACGTTGTTGGGCCTCCAAGTGCAGAGGTTTGTAGGACAGTAGCAAATTTCCCTCAAATGGATGACCTAAGGTTTATCAATCCGTGGGAGGTGTATGATGAAGATGGTCTCTCTTGAACAACCCTGCAACCAAATAACAAAGAGTCTCTTGTGTCCCCAACACACCCAATACAATGGTAAATTGTATAGGTGCACTAGTTCGGCGAAGAGATGGTGATACAAGTGCAATATGGATGGTAGATATAGGTTTTTGTAATCTGAAAATATAAAAACAGCAAGGTAACTAATGATAAAAGTGAGCGTAAATAGTATTGCAATGCTAGGAAACAAGGCCTAGGGTTCATACTTTCACTAGTGCAAGTTCTCTCAACAATAATAACATAATCGGATCATATAACTATCCCTCAACATGCAACAAAGAGTCACTCCAAAGTCACTAATAGTAGAGAACAAACGAAGATATTATTGTAGGGTACGAAACCACCTCAATGTTATCCTTTCTGATCGATCTATTCAAGAGTCCGTAGTAAAATAACACGAAGCTATTCTTTCCGTTCGATCTATCATAGAGTC
>NC_057808.1:390144816-390188513 GCF_018294505.1 Triticum aestivum | reverse complement strand
CCTCCACACAAAGGAAGACAATCAAAGAAATACCTCATGCTTCAAATTTATCACACAACAGTTACCATACGTGCATGCTATGGGACTTGCAAACCTCAACACAAGTATTTCTCAATTTCACAATTACCCTACTAGCATGACTCTAATATCACCATCCTCATATCTCAAAACAATCATAAAGAATCCAACTTCTCTTAGTATTCAATACACTTTATATGAAAGTTTTTATTATATCCCTCTTGGATGCCCATCATATTGGGACTAAATTCATAACCAAAGCAAATTACCATGCTATTTAAGACTCTCAAAATAATATAAGTGAATCATGAGAGTTCATCTATTTCTTCAAAATAAAACCACCGCCGTGCTCTAAAAAGATATAAGTTAAGCACTAGAGCAAACTACAAACTACTCCGAAAGATATAAGTGAAGATCAATGAGTAGTTGAATAATTATGTAACTATGTGACGACTCTCTAACATTTAAGAATTTCAGATCTTGGGATATTATTCAAACAGCAAGCAAAACAAAATAAAAGAAAATGATGCTCCAAGCAAAACACATATCATGTGGTGAATAAAAATATAGCTCCAAGTAAAGTTACCGATGAACGAAGACGAAAGAGGGGATGCCTTCCGGGGCATCCTCAAGCTTAGGCTCTTGTTTGTCCTTGAATATTACCTTGGGGTGCCTTGGGCATCCCCAAGCTTAGGCTCTTGCCACTCCTTATTCCATAGTCCATCGAATCTTTACCCAAACTTGAAAACTTCACAACACAAAACTCAACAGAAAACTCGTAAGCTCCGTTAGTATAAGAAAATAAATCACCGCATTTGGTACTGTTGTGAACTACTTCTAAATTCATATTGTTGTAATATCTACTGTATCCCAACTTCTCTATGGTTCATACCCTCCGATACTACTCATAGATTCATCAAAATAAGCAAACAACACATAGAAAACATAATCTGTCAAAACCAGAACAGTCTGTAGCAATCTGTATCAAACGTATACTTCTGGAACTCCAACAATTCTACCAAATTAGGAAGTCCTAATAAATTTGTTATTTAATCTTATGCAAAAAGAATCAACTGAAAATCACGTTCCTGTGATTTATGAAAACTAATCTCGTGCGCGCAAAAGTTTCTGTTTTTCAGCAAGATCAAATTAACTATCACCATAGGTTATCCTAAAGGTCTTACTTGGAACTTTATTGAAACAAAAGCTATAAAACATGATTACTACAGTAGCATAATCATGTGAACACATAAAAACAGTAAAGGTAAATATTGGGTTGTCTCCCAACAAGCGCTTTTCTTTATTGCCTTTTTAGCTAGGCATGATGATGACAATGATGCTCACATAAAAGATAAGAACTTAAACATAATGGGAGCATCATGAAGCATATGAATAGCACATTTAAGCCTAACCCACTTCCTATGCATAGGGATTTTGTGAGAAAACAACTTATGGGAACAATAATCAACTAGCATAGGAAGGCAAAACAAGCATAACTTCAAGATTTTCAACACATAGAGAGGAAACTTGGTGTTATTGCAATTCCTACAAGCATATGTTCCTCCCTCATAATAAATTTCAGTAGCATCATGAATGAATTCAACAATATAACCATCACATAAAGCATTTTTTCATGATATACATGCATATAAATTTTATTACTCCCCACATAAGCAAACTTCTTCTCATGAATAGTAGTGGGAGCAAACTCAACAAAATAATTATCATGTGAAGCATAATCCAATTGAAAATTAAAATCATGATGACAAGTTTCATGGTTATCTTTATTCTTTATAGCATACGTGTCATCACAATAATCATCATAAATAGGAGGCATGCTTTCATCATAATAAATTTTCTCATCAAAACTTGGGGGACTAAACATATCAGCTTCATCAAACATAGCATCCCCAAGCTTGTGGCTTTGCATATCATTAGCATCATGGGTATTCAAAGAATTCATACTAACAACATTGCAATCATGCTCATCATTCAAAGATTTAGTGCCTAACATTTTAATGCATTCTTCCTCTAGCAATTGAGCACAATTATCGGAATCCTTATTTTCACGGAAGACATTAAAAAGATGAAGCATATGAGGCACCCTCAATTCCATTTTTTTGTAGTTTTCTTTTGTAGACGAAACTAGTGATAAAACAAGAAACAAAAAGATTCGATTGCAAGATCTAAAGATATACCTTCAAGCACTCACCTTCCCGGCAACGGCGCCAGAAAAGAGCTTGATGTCTACTACGCAACCTTCTCCTTGTAGACGTTGTTGGGCCTCCAAGTGCAGAGGTTTGTAGGACAGTAGCAAATTTCCCTCAAATGGATGACCTAAGGTTTATCAATCCGTGGGAGGTGTATGATGAAGATGGTCTCTCTTGAACAACCCTGCAACCAAATAACAAAGAGTCTCTTGTGTCCCCAACACACCCAATACAATGGTAAATTGTATAGGTGCACTAGTTCGGCGAAGAGATGGTGATACAAGTGCAATATGGATGGTAGATATAGGTTTTTGTAATCTGAAAATATAAAAACAGCAAGGTAACTAATGATAAAAGTGAGCGTAAATAGTATTGCAATGCTAGGAAACAAGGCCTAGGGTTCATACTTTCACTAGTGCAAGTTCTCTCAACAATAATAACATAATCGGATCATATAACTATCCCTCAACATGCAACAAAGAGTCACTCCAAAGTCACTAATAGTAGAGAACAAACGAAGATATTATTGTAGGGTACGAAACCACCTCAATGTTATCCTTTCTGATCGATCTATTCAAGAGTCCGTAGTAAAATAACACGAAGCTATTCTTTCCGTTCGATCTATCATAGAGTCTGTACTAGAATAACACCTGAAGACACAAATCAACCAAAACCCTAATGTCACCTAGATACTCCAATGTCACCTCAAGTATCTGTGGGTATGATTATATGGTATGCATCACACAATCTCAGATTCATCTATTCAACCAACACAAAGTACTTCAAAGAGTGCCCCATAGTTTCTACCGGAGAGTCAAGACGAAAACGTGTGCCAACCCCTATGCATAAGTTCACAAGGTCACTGAACCCGCAAGTTGATCACCAAAACATACATCAAGTAGATCACGTGAATATCCCATTGTCACCACAGATAAGCACATGCAAGACATACATCAAGTGTTCTCAAAACCTTAAAGACTCAATCCGATAAGATAACTTCAAAGGGAAAACTCAATCCATTACAAGAGAGTAGAGGGGGAGAAACATCATAAGATCCAACTATAATAGCAAAGCTCGCGAAACATCAAGATCGTGCCAAATCAAGAACACGAGAGAGAGAGAGAGATCAAACACATAGCTAGTGGTACATACCCTCAGCCCCGAGGGTGAACTACTCCCTCCTCGTCATGGAGAGCGCCGGGATGATGAAGATGGCCACCGGAGAGGGATCCCCCCTCCGGC
Organism: Triticum aestivum; assembly: GCF_018294505.1. NCBI lineage: Eukaryota > Viridiplantae > Streptophyta > Magnoliopsida > Poales > Poaceae > Triticum > Triticum aestivum. Next base: position 390,185,043 of record NC_057808.1, on the reverse strand, counting down.
AGGGTGCCGGAACAGGGTCCTGATTGGTTTTTGGTGGCTATAGAGGCTTGCGGCGGCAGAACTTCCGATCTAGGTTTCTTTCTGGAAGTTTGGGTATATGTGAGAGGTATTGGCATCGGGAACAAGTCAGTGGGGTCTCCGGGCTGTCCACGAGGCAGGGGGCGCGCCCGGGGGGGTGGGCACGCCCCCCACCCTCGTGGGCAGACCAGGACTCTTCTGGTCCATCTCCGATACTCTGTGGGCTTCTTATGGTCCAAAAATAATCTCCGTCAAATTTCAGGTCAATTGGACTCCGTTTGGTTTTCCTTTTCTGCGATACTCAAAAACAACGAAAAAACAGAAACTGGCACTAGGCTCTGGGTTAATATGTTAGTCCAAAAAATATATAAAATAGCATATAAATGCATATAAAACATCCTAGATGGATAATATAATAGCATGAAACAATCAAAAATTATAGATACGTTGGAGACGTATCACTCGGTTATGGAGGTGATAAAGAGTTCGTCGTGAAGAGTTACATCGATGCAAGCTTTGACACCGATTTAGATGACTCTAAGTCTCAATGTGGATACGTATTGAAAGTGGGAGAAAATAGCTAGAGTAGCTATATGCAGAGCATTGTAGACATAGAAATTTGCAAAATACATACGGATCTGAATGTGGCAGACCCGTTGACTAAACCTCTCTCACAAGCAAAACATGATCACACCTTAGTACTCTTTGGGTGTTAATCACATGGCGATGTGAAATAGATTATTGACTCTAGTAAACCCTTTGGGTGTTGGTCACATGGCGATGTGAACTATTGGTGTTAATCACATGGCGATGTAAACTAGATTATTGACTCTAGTGCAAGTGGGAGACTGAAGGAAATATGCCCTAGAGGCAATAATAAAGTTGTTATTTTATATTTCCTTAGTCATGATAAAGGTTTATTATTCATGCTAGAATTGTATTGATCATAAACTTAAATGCATGTGTTAATACATAAACAAACACCGTGTCCCTAGTAAGCCTCTACTAGACTAGCTCATTGATCAAAGATGGTTAAGGTTTCCTAACCATGGACATGTGTTGTCATTTGATAACGGGATCACATCATTAGGAGAAAGATGTGATGGACAAGACCCATCCGTTAGGTTAGCATATTGGTCATTCAGTTTTATTGATATTGCTTTCTTCATGTCAAATACATATTCCTTTGACTATGAGATTATGCAACTCTCGGATACCGGAGGAATGCCTTGTGTGCTATCAAACGTCACAAAGTAACCGGGTGATTATAAAGATGCTCTACAGGTATCTCCTGAGGTGTTTGTTGAGTTCGCATAGATCGAGATTAGGATTAGTCACTCCGAGTATCGGAGAGGTATCTCTGGGCCCTCTCGGTAATACACATCATAAGCTTGCAAGCAAATGACTGATACGTCTCCAACGTATCTATAATTTTTTATTGTTCCATGTTGTTATATTATCAACTCTTGGAAGTTTTATAATCATTTTATATCATTTTTTGGTACTCACCTATTGACATAGTGCCAAGTGCCAGTTGCTGTTTTCTGCATGTTTTTTACATCGCAGGAAATCAATATCAGACGGAGTTCAAATGCCCCGAAACTTACGGAGAATTTTTATGGGCCAGAAGGAACACAATGGGCCCTAGCTGCGCCTGGGGGTGCCCCGAGGGAGGCACAACCCACCAAGGTGGGCCAGGAGGCCCAGGCGTGCCCTGCTGGGTTGTGCCCACCTCGGGTGCCCCCCACACCGCCTCTTTGCTCTATCAATACCCCAATATTCCAGGAACACTAGGGGAGTCGACGAAATATTCTTCCAGCCGCCGCAGAGTCCAGAACCACCAGATCCAATCTAGACACCATCTCGGATGGGGTTCACCACCTACATTGGTGCCTCTCCGATGATGCGTGAGTAGTTCTTTGTAGACCTACAGGTCCGTAGTTAGTACCTAGATGGCTTCCTCTCTCTCGCTGAATTCTCAATACAATGGTCTCTGGGAGATCCATATGATGTAGCTCTTTTTGCGGTGTGTTTGTTGTGATCTGATGAACTTCGAGTTTATGATCAGTTATATCTTTTTATATCCATGAAAGTTATTTGAGTTTCTTTGATCTCTTATATGCATGATTACTTATAGCCTCGTATTTCTTCTCCGATATTTGGGTTTTGTTTGGCCAACTTGATCTATTTATCTTGTAATGGGAAGAGGTGCTTTGTAGTGGGTTCAATCTTATGGTGCTTGATCCCAGTGACAGAAAGGGAACCGACACGTATGTATCGTTGCTACTAAGGATAAAATGATGGGGTCTATCTCTACATAGATAGATCCTGTCTACATCATGTCATCGTTCTTATTGCATTACTCCATTTTTCCATGAACTTAATACACTAGATGCATGCTGGATAGCGGTCGATGTGTGGAGTAATAGTAGTAGATGCAGGCAGGAGTTGGTCTACTAATCTTGGACGTGATGCCTATATAACGATCATTGCCTAGACATCGTCATAATTATTTGAAGTTCTATCAATTGCCCAACAGTAATTTGTTTACCCACCGTTTGCTATTTTTCCCGAGAGAAGCCACTAGTGAAATCTACAGCCCCCGGGTCTTCTTTCTCATATATTTGTCTTTGCGATCTACTTTTTCCTTGCTTTTATTTTCAGATCTATTAAACAAAAAATACAGAAATACCTTGCTGCAATTTATTCTTATTTATTTTGCTTGGCGTTCGATCTATCAATCTACTACAATTTCCTCACGCCCGTTTTGCCTATCTTGAGGCGCCGTACCCCGGAAGGGATTGACAACCCCTTTAACACGTGGGGTTGTGAGGATTTGTTATATGTGTGCAGGGGCTGTTTACGTTGTGTTGCTTGGTTCTCCTACTGGTTTGATAACCTTGGTTTCATATCTGAGGGAAATACCTACCGCGGTTGTGCTGCATCATCCCTTCCTCTTTAGGGAAATACCGACGTAGCTTCAAGCGACATCAATGACTAAGGAGTTAGTCGTGAGGTGATATATTACGGAACGAGTATAGAGACTTGTCGGTAACGAGATTGAACTAGGTATGAAGATATCGACGATTGAATCTCGGGCAAGTAACATACCGATAGACAAAGGGAATTACGTATGTTGTCATAACGGTTCGACAGATAAAGATCTTCATAGAATATGTAGGAGGAAATATGGGCATCTAGGTTCCGCTATTGGTTATTGACCGGAGAGGTGTCTCGGCCATGTCTACATAGTTCTCGAACCCGTAGGGTCCGCACGCTTAACGTTCGTTGACGATATAGTGTTATATGAGTTATACGATTTGGTGACCGAATGTTGTTCGGAGTCCCGGATGAGATCACGAACATGACGAGGAGTCTTGAAATGGTCGAGAGGTAAAGATCGATATATAGGACGATGGTATTTGGACACCGGAAGTGTTCGGGACGTACCAGGAAGGAATCGGGTCACCGGAAGTGGTTTCGGGCACCCCCCCGGCAAGTTATGGGCTTAATGGGCCAAAGGGAGGGACAGACCAGCCCACTAGGGGGCTGGTGCGCCACTCCACTTGTTTGACCAGCCCTAGGGAAGGAAAATTGGGAGGGCTAGCCCCTCCTGCCTTTCCCTCTCATGGGAGGAAAGGGGAGGGGCACCACCCTCCCCTGCCTTTCCCCGCACTCCAAATAAGGAAAGGAGGGGGCGCAGCTTGGGAGGGACCCCAAGTAGGATTCCTCCTACTTGAGCGCCTCCTTTGGCTGCTCCTCCCTCCCACCTATATATATGTGGGAGGGCACTACTGCAGGATGGTCCAAACGCGACAGACGAATCAGAGACCCTTCGACGAAACTGTGTGCGATGCATCAATCACAAACGATGATGTAATAAAACCATCAAAAAAGATGCAAAAGATTTGCGATGGCGGTGACATCAAACACGGTTCATATTGGAGTTACGTGTGCGATGAGTGGCAAACGGTTAATTCAGAAGAACTGTTTGCGATGATGCAGAACAACAGAAATGGGCAGCCAGATGAGGGCGTGTGCGATATACGACATACAGTTCACTAGGATGAACTGTGTGTGATTAGGCAACACAATAGAAACGGTTCAACTGAAAAAAATGTGTGTGATACACAGCAGACAGGTCCGTAATAAGAAATGTGTGTGAAGACAAATAATAACATAGACGATTGCTGCTAATAAGCCGTGTGATTTACTCTGTATACAGAAGAATTACATAAGTGACTATACAGAGAATTCACACACACCTCAATAAACAATTGTATGCATTCTAAACTAGGATAAACGACCGTCTAGTCATCTACTTCTTGTGATGCTCCTGCCACTGCTTTGTGGCTTGATCCCTCATCTGGGGCAGGAAGAAGACACTCCCTCATGTCAACGATCCGCTTGTACATCTCGTAGCTTCTGTACGCGTCCTTGGTCGCATACGTGACGTGTTGTTCATCCAGTCTCTCATGCCAGACACTGTGCCAGGCGTTCTTGTCCTTCTTGCTCTCAACCTTCATCTTCATGTAATAGGGGTCGATGATGGCCGAGGCGAGGTCAACCAGGGAGTTCTTTTTGTTGTTGTCGCTACCCCAGACCTTGTAGTGGTCCTGGATGTTGACAAGATTCTGGCATTTCAAGCCCGAAACCTTGAGCGCTTTTAGATCGTTGGTGGTGTCCACCGTAGCGAAATTGTAGTCGGAGTTGTTGATAAACCTGGAGAAATTCTCGCAAGGCCTTGTGGCTAGGTGGTAGTGGTAGACGAGGACGTCATGTCGCACGCACAACTGGGCGACGGCAACCTTCTGATCATGCCCGGCACGACCAATGGTTTACTCGAGGTCGAAGCCGACCACTTGGTACTTGTCCTTGGCAAGGAACTGCTCCATAGTTTGGATGGAGCTCTCCACCGAGACCGGATCGTTCGTGTACACCACCGAGAGGGCCTTCCCCCTCACGTGGGTGTTTACGTGATGCGTGGTGAACTGCCCACGGTTCTCGTCGTCGGCTGCTGGGAGCGCCATTGGAGCCACGGGGATCACCATTGGAACCGCTGGATGTCCTCTCTATACGTATCGTTGTGGGTGTGCTTATTGTGTCGTGTGATGCGAGAGATGAAGGTAAATGACCGCAGGAATAAATGGGAGTCGGGCGGCCTGGATTCTCGGCGCGTCCGAATGGCAGTTTTTGCAACGGGTAACTGCATTGTCGCGCCGCGCCCTACGCAACCGCATGCACACGAACGTGCGTGATCGTGCGCCGGACCCAAACACTGGCAGCGCGCGTGGAGGGACGAGGACAGAGCACCCGGAGGGACGCGAGAGCAGAGCGCGTCGCGGCCGCCTCAACCGGAAGCAACCACACACATAGAGCAGTTGAACATGCAGGAAATGGTCGCCTACAAGCCGGCCGACAGTTGAGTCGCTACGTAGAGAGCGGCCGTGTGCTACTACCTCCGTCATGGTCTATAGTCCCCTTTATATTCTGTGCCATACTTTGCCCTCAAATTTAACCAACAAAATGTTAATGCATGTTATAAAAATTATATAATTGGAAACTATGTTCAAATACGAATCCAACTATATAATCTTTGGCAACATGCATTCGTATTTTATTAGTTAAATCCTACTTATAAACCAGGATGGGGTATAGTAGGTAATTAAATCACAAATGTTTTTTATTAACCGTATGTGTACGTGGCCTTTCGTCCTCCTCTCGCACGTCTTGTCACCCCGCTGCCGCGGACGGCTTACAGTGCAAGTTTGCGCAGCGCGCGGGGGCGTTCTTTTTGCCAAACGGTGGCGCCAATGAATTTTCGGTGAGCCCATTCCCGCTCAACCTTGCAGGTTCCCGCGCAAGCTTCCGGCCCAACTCGGTGAAATCTCCCAAAATCCCAATGCTTACCGGCCTGCTATATAAACCCCCATGGTCGGCGAGTCCTGCGTCGCATTTTCCCCTCCCTCCCTGTAGCTTATCTCGTCTGCTTCTCCCACAATCGCCAATGGCACTGGTCCGTCGTCGTCGCTTAGCCACTCCGCCGTCATCAGAGGACAGCTCCAGTTGGGAGGCTACACCGCGGCGCCGGCGCAGTCCCCGAGGTAGTGTAGTGCGCGTAGTGTCTCTGTTGGGTTTGCGCGGAACACCCACCACACGCTCCGTCGTCGCTGCCCGTCGGCAGCTGTTGCCGGCCGCTGTTGCCGCCACACCACCGTCGAAAGCCAGGGCCATCGCCCGCTCCGCCGCCGCGGCCCAAAGGTAGGAGGTGGCCGTCGTGGCCGCCACCCCACTGCCGGCCACCATGGCCATCACTCGCTCCGCCACCGGGGCCCGAAGGCGGGAGTTGGTGGTCGTGGCCGCCACCCCATCGTCGGCCGCCGTGGCCGTCAGCCCACCATCGACCGCCGAGGTCATCACCCGCTCTGCCACCGCCGCCCGAAGGCGGGATGCGGAGGTGGATGCCAGCATGTGCGTCAACGACCTTGCGCGCTACACCGAGTTCCTACGGGAGGAGGAGGAGCGCCTTGTCGAGCATGCAAAGAGCTTTACTGCCGCTGTAGCCGCGACACATGCCGCCTCAGAGGCGAGGAATCAGGAGATCTACGAGGAGAACCACCGCTTCGAGAGGGGTCGTCTGGAGCGGCAGAGGGTGTTCGAGGTGAGCGTCGCTGAAAGTGCAGCAGCGGCATGCACCGTATTGTAGTTGTCCAGCTCGTCGGTAGGCTCTTGCTCCTCTGCCTTTACTGAGCACCCTCGGTAGAGGAGAGGCTGCCGGAAGTAGTACAAAGCCCCTCTGTAGTAGTACTAGTATTTAGGGGCTATTTTGTTCAGTTCATCTGACTATAGATGTGGTGGAACTGTACAACGTACTTAAAATTAGCTAGTAGATAAAGTAGAACTAGCTATTTCAGTATGTGGTTGGCAACAATTGGTGAAAAGTTTGGTCGGTTCAGCTGTCGAGTTGAACTGTTTGTATAAAGAACGACTGCTTAATCTATGAATGAAATCTATGTGTAATTACTGAATATTAGTTGTAAAAATTAGATACTGCTAGTGATTTTTAGCTTCATATTTTGACAAATTGCAGTGTTACAAGGTTGACAAATGGCAATGTTACTAGATCAACAAATGTCAATCTTTCCAGTTTGACAAATGGCAACATACCCAATATGACAGATGCAAATCTTACCAAATTGTTTATGAGTGGCTGCACACGGGTCATCCAAAAGGACCGTTTGCGTTGAAGAGATGCACAAATCCTGCTCTCACTTTGCATACGGGTGTTCTATCTAAAACGTTTGCGATCAAGAGCTGCACAAATCCTGCTCGGCACATTTTCCCTTGGCTTCCTGGGGAAGCTGTCGGTTTGCATACGGGTGCTCTAACTAAAACGTTTGCGATGAGTGTTTTATATTTAAAAACCATTGACATTTTTTCAAAAGAAAATCATTTGATAAGTCTGTACATTAAGAGAGAAAAGCGCAAGTTCACTCAAACTATATCTGTCATTCAGTCATACTGCGAATTTATATTCATATGATCGAGATACAGTATTAAACCCAAGAAAAAAACTATTTCCGGCGGTGGCAGAGGCGGCGTGCCGCGCCGTCATTGTCATTGTCGTCCTCCGGGACGCCGTTGTTGAAGTCTTCAATGCAGCATGAAATTTACTTCACTTGTAACACTACAAAAAAAAGACACATCCATGACATTTTGGGCCGAACGAAAAAAAATTATGTCATACATATGACACTTCTATGACGATAATTGTGACAAAAGCCAGTATCATCATAGATGTGGTGGGCTCCTACTTCTATGACAAAAAATCATGACAGAAAATGGGCTTTTCGTCCTGGGCGGGCCGGAGACGCAGCTGCATGACATTCTTTGGGCCGTCCATGACGGAAAAACCGTGGTAGAAGCGAGGGGGAGGAAAATTTCGGGGAGTTCCCGGTTATGGTGGGAGGTCGGGGGCCGAGCGATGCGCGTTTCTCTCGTACACGTACGCGCGTGTGTGCGAGGCGTTGGCTCTAACTGAACCCGAGCGAGGTGTTGGGCTCTAACTGAACCCGAGCAATTGTACTGCAGGCTATGCGTTACTGAACCCGAGCGATCGATCGATGGCTGTTAACTGAACCCGATCGAGCGATTCCTTCGCTACTGCTACTAACTGAAGCCGGTCGATTGGATGAACAGTGAGCATTGCGGAGGGGGGGGTTGGATGAACAGTGAGCGGTGGCGTTGCCTCTGGATGAACAGGACCGCGTGGTGTGGAGGGCTGGATGAACAGTAGACGATGGAGGGGTGCCCGTGGAGGGGTGGTTGAACAGGACCCCGTGGTGTGGAGGGCTGGATGAACAGTAGACGGTGGAGGGGTGCCCGTGGAGGGGTGGTTGAACAGGACCCCGTGGTGTGGAGGGCTGGATGAACAGTAGACGGTGGTGGGGTGGTTGAACAGTAGCCGGTGGAGTAGCGCGCGGTGGAGGCTGCATGAACAGGAGCCCGTGGAGGCTGGAGGAGGTCGACGGTGGAGATGAACAGTATCTCGTGGAGTCCCGTTTTGCGGTACGCCACACCCCTCCCGATCAACATGACCCCCGTTTCGACCGTAGCGCTCCAACACAAGTCCGTTTCCTCCGTTTTGCGGTACGCCACACCCCTCCCGATCAACAGGACCCCTGTTTCGACCATAGGAGGTCAGTTTCCTCTGTTTTGCGGTACGCCAGACCCCTCCCGATGAACAGGATCCCGTTTCGAACGTGGCCGGTCGAACACAAGGCTATTTCCTCCGTTTTGCGGTACGCCAGGCCTCGTTTCCATCGCCTGTTCCGTCCAAGCCCTCCCGATGAACACGACCACACATTCCGTTCTGACCCAGCCGGTTGGCTCCCACGCGTTCCGTTGCCTCCCGATGAACACGACGCATTCCGTTGCCTCCCCATGAACACGACGCATTCCGTTGCCTCCCCATGAACACGATGACGACGCTATTTCTCCGTTTCGACCCAGCCATGTACACGAGCCCTGGCCGTACGTATGCGCGAGTAGGCGTTCGAGACCCTGCCCGTATGTACGTACGTGGCTGTATTTTCTTTCTTGCACCCTGGCCGCTGTACGTACGTGTACATGCTACGTGCGCGCCTCTACTATGACACATACGCGCCTCTACTACGACATGTGCGCGCCTCTACATCGACCAGTATATATGTACGTACACGTTCGCGACCAGAATGACAACGCTACGTACGCTTCGACCAGGTGGGTCCCGACTGTCAGGCACTTCCTTGCCTGCGAAGATGTAGCTGGTGGGTCCCAGCAGTCAGGGGGTGAATCATTTTTTTTGCCCGGACGCACTTCCTTGCGTGCGAAGGTGTAGCTGCTGGGTCCCAGCAGTCAGGGGGAATCATTTTGTTTTTTTTTTGCCCGGACGCACTTCCTTGCGTGCGAAGATGTAGCTGGTGGGTCCCAGCAGTCAGGGGGGCGAATCGTTTTTTGGGCGCACTTCCTTGCGTGCGAAGATGTAGCTGGTGGGTCCCAGCAGTTAGGGGGGAATGTTTTTTTCGCGAAATACGGTGGCCCGTCCGGTGGGTCCCCGTTGTCAGGTGGAGGAATAATTATTTTGCACGTAATAAGGAGGCACTTCCTTGCTGCGGCTGTGGACCCAGCTGTCAGCCTCTCCATGTACAGTCCACGTCCGATGGAAGCCATTCCTTGACCACGTTGACCACGCCGCGCTAAGAGCACCAGGGTGGTGGACGACGGCGAGGCCTAGGAAGGGGATGACGCGGAGCCGGAGAAGACGCGGCAGTGGATGCCCACGCGTAGAGGAGTATGAGGGTTCACTCGTTCGGCTGCGGTGTGAGGCTGCCGTCGCCGCAGAATAATAGGGGGTGTGGGTGCGTAGAGGGATGGCCTGGCCAGCGGTGGGAGTAGTAGGGGCCGGTGAGGCCTCCGCTACATCACAGCCGGCCACGGGCGGCAGGAGCAGGCGGCACAACCGGCGCTGCTTTGGGCGGCTAGAGCAAGAAGACCAGAGGTTGAAGAAGCACTACGGCCGTTGGATGGACATCGTACGGTCACTAGTGCTAGAATCGTTCTTATATTGCCTAAGTTGACAAAGGCCTCCGTCCCAGTCAACTTAGTAGGCCCACAAGTCAGCCTCCCACCAAGGTGGGTCCCAGCTAGCAGCGGGTATTCATTTTTTTGTGCGTAATAAGGAGGCACTTCCGGTGGGTCCGAGCTGACAGCGGGGGGAATGTTTTTTTCACGAAATACGGTGGCCCGTCCTGTGGGTCCCAGCAGTCAGGGGGAAATGTTTTTTCGCGAAATACTGGTGGCTCGTCCGGTGGGTCCCTGTTGTCAGGTGGAGGAATAATTATTTTCCGCGTAATAAGGAGGCACTTCCTTGCGGCTGCCGTGGACCCAGCTGTCAGCCTCTCCACGTACCGTACTCTTCTGATGGAAGTCGGTCGTTGACCACATTGACCACGCCGCGTCGAGAGCACCACGGCGGTGGACGACGGCGAGGCCTAGGAAGGGGACGACGCGGAGCCAGGGAAGACGCGTAAAGTGGAAGCCCGCGCAGAGAGGAGTATGAGGGTTCACCGGTTCGGCTGCGGTGTGAGGCTGCCGTCGCCACAGAATAACAAGGGGTGTGGGTGAGTAGAGGGAGGCCCTGGCCAGCGGTGGGAGTAGTAGGGGGCGATGAGGCCTGCGCGGCAGCACAGCCGGCCACGGGAGGCGGGAGTAGGCGGTCCCGCCTGCGCTGCTTTGGCGGCTGGAGCAAGAAGATCAGAGATTGAAGAAACACGACGGCCGTTGGATTGACATCCAACGGTTATGTCTGCTAGAATCGTTTGTTGACGTATATAATAACTAAAAAAATCTTGCATACGCGTCAACTAAACACGCCCACAAGTCAGACCACTCCCTCTTTTTTTTAATAATTTATATATAGCTCATGGCAACTTCTTATGCAATTTATTGCAGTCTTTTTTTTGGTTGGCCAGGGCCAATTTCGCATATTTCTGTGGGTTCCAAACTATTTTTAATACCAAAATGTCAAGCCAGGTTTAAAGTACTTTGAAGATATATTTAAATTAGGTTAATGCCCAGTGAAATAGGAATATGAAAAGGTGAAAAAATTCGGAAATTATAAAGTAATTGCCAATTTGTCATCTGTTTTTATATTTACAACCCATTTCATATTGCTTTCAAGATTTGCAGGCGTCTTGAAAGAGTTGCAGCCCTTCAGGGCGTACAAAAATAAGTAGGCCTCGATTGGGTATTCTTCAGAAAAAATAAACCGGGCTCATTTTCACAAAGAAAAAATAGCTGGGCTGGTCACATGGTGAACATAAAATATAAGCCTGGGGCCCACCACGACAAACTGTAAAAGCAGCAGGAGTACTTAACAACCTTAACTGAAACCAGCAGGGGCACTTAACAACCAAAGCTGAAAGCAACGTGGTCAATAAACAGGATATTCTCTTTAGAGCCATGGAAAAGCATGAACATAATCTTCTGTCCTATTCTCCAAGATGGATGGGCCTTCATTATTTGAGACCACCCATGAATAAGTATCTTTTCACCTCCAAGGGGAATTGAGTAGGTCGACATAAACATCATGTTGTGACCAAGCGCAAGTCTGACCCGACCATGGTCAGGCATCTGTATAGGAACAATAGAACTCGGCAGTTCCTGTTTCAAGAAGATCACAACTGTAAAACTGTGTATAAGCAATAGTTTATGAACAACATATATAACAGAAAACAGCTTGTACCATAAGTTTCTCGACACAGTTGGACCTGTTCAACGAGTGCAGCAGTGGCACACATATCCCACGTGGCCTTCCACCATTGAAACGCCCCACAAGGACCTCAAGACGATCAATAAAGTGTAGGAACTTGTGGATGTCGATCCAGTCAACTTCAGTGCCATTAGTAACAGCCGAGTTATTACAGAGTAACAAACGAGCAGACTGCTTAACTCTGAAAAAACCTACACGTGCCACCAATTATAAGAAAATATTAGTTAGAAGTAGCATCTTCGTGAGAGATTCGTTGCTACTTCTAAAGTTAAATTGTGATTAGTTAGACAGAATAGGTGGATTAAGAAGAAATCGAGGCAAAAAGCAAGAACCAGATACAAAACTAACATGGATGAACAATTGGAATGACGTCGGGGTGGAAGATCGCAGTGAAGATGAGACCAGGTTCTGCTATTTCCATCAACATTCATGCACCAACTTTCAGTCTGTAACACTTGAGAAAGTTTATCCAAGTTCGGCCATAAAAAAAGCAGCGATCTTCTTGGTTCATGAACCCAACTCGGAACTTATATCCATGGCTTGTCTTCACTGTGACCATTAAACTAGTGTATTCAGTTATGGCAAGGCCGAGCATCTTGAGTACATGTGTTCTGGCAGAGCAAATAATACACTGCAGGAAAAATAATATGAGAACACAGCATGTTCAAAAAAACCCCACCCTCCCGGATAGAAAAGAGGATTCTAGGAACATACTGTGCGCGTTTCAAAATGCTGTGTTAGGATGAGAACGAACAAGTGTGGCGTCTCGCCGAGGGCGCAGAAACCTGTAGGGTACTCGCACTTTAGGCACTGCAAATGAAACACACTAGATTCAATAGGAAGAAAAATGCATCAACGGCGGCGGCTGCCATCCTAGGATTACCTGCGACCAAGGGACTTGGATTTATCGGGGATGGATGAAGAATTCGTACCTGGTTCTCCATGAGAAAACCCTATGCAATCGCCGAGAGGGGGTTTTCTCTGAACAAGCAGACGAGGGAGATGGGGATTCAGGCCCAGTGAAACATTGCCGCTTCGTCCGTCCAGCTTACTGCTAAAGCTGGAAAGGGGGGTTGTGATTTGACGGCTCATTGGGCATTACTGCGGCGCTACGACCGGGGTGTGTCTACCATGAAGTTGTGCACTCTAATTTGTGCTTGTGGCATGTGGACCCCGTTGCCGGTTGCCCCACATATCAGCGAAAGGAAGTAGAAAGACGGAAGTAACTAGTTACACATAAATATATTTTTTGACAGAGTGATACTCCCTTTGTAAAGAAATATACAAATCTTTTATATCACAGGCTCACCTTGCCGAGAAATATACTCCCTCTGCAACGCACGGGCATTATGGGGGTTCAGCTTTTTTTATGGGGGTTCAGCTAAGAATATAATACTCAGATAGGCTCATGGTTCTGGACTTTGGGCCGCAGGCCGACCCTGCATGTTTGGGGGCCCATGTGTTCTACCTCAACGCTTTTCATATTGCAAGCGATCGGTACGGCGCTGGTTTTAGATGCTGTCGCAAGGCGAATACACAAAATTGAATAAAGCACGACAGCTGTTGGGATGAAATCGAACGACAGTTCCTAACCAGCAATCAGAGTTGCAATTCTATCAACGATATACCATGTGATAAGTAATACTGTCGTACTACTTATACACACAGGACACTTGTTTCACCATGCCAGATTATTACATCAAAATCTCTCGGAGGATAGATCAGTTCGGCAGTTGCGTGCTGCTACTGAAGAATTTCAAAGTTGATTTGGACCAGCTCTCCTTGTCGAGAAAGTTCGATTTTGACATCATCCCCTACCGCAAGATATGATTTAGATTTGAACCTTGACCATCCTTTAGCATCAATCATCATGCGACCATCCTTTGTACTTACGGTATATTGAGCAGGTTCATTCACACCAAGGCTGCGCATGGTAAGAGAAACTTGGCCGCGGTCACCCGGATTGTTGAACGACTCCCTCGTTGCTCTAGGAATTGTCTGTTTGCAAACAAGAAGACATACCCAAACAGTTAGATCAACACAGTGAATCATGTGAAACAACATGGAAAGAAAAAAGAACGAAGCACTTGGGTGGCCAATGCTTACCAAGAAGGTGGACATGTCGGTTTTTGTAAGGACTTTGGTATATGAAGTGCGAACTGCAGCCCAGTCTGTTGCTGGTGTAACTGCACGGGCCGGAGCAGATGCAAGTGCAAGTGTTGGTGCAGGTGCCGAAGCCGCTGCTGCTGCCGGAGATGGTGCTCCTTGTAGAGCTGGTGCCGGTGTCGGAGCAGGTGCCGGTGTCGATGCCCGATCCTCCGGTAGATCAGACTGATCCGCTGACGCGGTCGGTGCCCAATCCTCAGCTGGATCAGACTGAGCTGCTACCGCTGTCAGTGCTAGAGCAACTGCCAGTGCTCGATCTATGCAAGACAGCGGCGATCGTGTCTGGTCTGCTATGATCAGCTTTCTAACTTGACTAGGATCCGTGACCGTGATCCAGTTTTTTTCTTCATTTCTTTTAAACGCGAGAAGGACTAATTATGGCATTTTTATTAAACCAAACTGCAGTTCATCATAGGGACTCAGCTTGTACTCAGACAACAGACTGATCCAATTTTTTCCAGTAATATAAGTGATGGACAGTGCCTTCATTACTGACACAACATAAGAAGTGAAACCTGCAAAAATAGCCATCGTAGATAAAACCAAACGGTTTATTCTGTGATGAATGTCACATGGCAAAACCTGCATCTTAAAATTGCAGGAAAAGAAAGAAAACATGACATTAAATCAATAAGATTTAGATATTAAATCAATAAGATTTACTTGATGTGACACGAGTGAATCCTTACCAGGAAATCACTATGTTGAAGTACTAAACAGAAGATTGATCATCCAACTATGCGTGGCATGCAGGGGCCCCACCTACTCCCACAAGCAGGACAGTCCAAAGGTCGTGACAAATCGTATGGACCGAACATCCATGGCACTGGAAATCCTGGTGGGTGCGATAAACCCTGCAATGCATACAGATATTGGAGTGTAACCATAATTGATAAACCGTCCTCACAAAAAATATGATCTGGATACTTCAAAATATACACACTGAATTGAGTGGACAGACATTAACATAGACCGTTCACACACCAAAAGCAGCAGTACTAATAAACAATACAGGGTTCACAAACACAAATCAAGTACTGAACAATAGTACTTACTACAGACAAGCAAAGTTGCACTAACTAAACTCTGCAGACTATTTCTTGCCACCGACCTACGGGATGAACCCCGCATAACTGACTAGGCCATGGACTTCGTGTGAGATGTCTACATGCACCATCACCATCTTGTCAACCTTGGAGAACCTAACAGAGTGGTCTTTCCACTCATAAACATGATGATGAAGACAGGCCGCATCAGATTTGTTGGGAAGCTTTACAAGAACCACACCCTTCGTAATCCAAGGCACAGCCAGGAAATTGTTGTGGTCAAGTACAGCCTCGAGAACACGCCTGACAACAATGCTACAGGAAAACACTAGTTCAGGACACGTGGCGACAAGGACACAGCAGCTGGATAGTTCAGCAGTAGAACTCATCATCAGGTCTTCCAGTTCACACGGCATGACTTTGAGAACTTCATCTCCACCGCGGACCTGGTTCTAATTCAAACAGAAACCATATTTTATTACTACCTCCATTCAGAAATATAAGATGATTTTCGATATTATACTCCATATATGACTACATATACACACAGAAATGAGTGAACAAAGACACTAGAACATGTCTTCAAAGGCATGAGAGCAGAGGGATTACATGCAATATCCATAACACAAGTTACTGAGGCAAATATACCCTCTTACAAGGCAGCATTGATGTTCATAAAGTACTCCCTCCGTCCCAAAATTCTTGTCTTAGATTTGTCTAGATACGGATGTATCAAGTCACATTTTAGTATTAGATACATCCGTATCTAGACAAATCTAAGACAAGAAATTTGGGACAGAGGGAGTAGTTGAAAGTAATCTATAAGAAATCAGTGTCAACCTTTCGCATGTTTTGGTCAAAAGAGGAATTTAGAACCGTCATTTGGCACACTAAAATCACATGCAAGATCACCCAGAAAGTTGTACTACCAGTACTAGTACTGCATGTTAGATGAAAAAACACGATCAAGATCGAGAAAAAGATCGTCAACAAGAGACATTACCTGGATTGCTTAATGAGGGATCCCGGAGAGGGGGGCTTGGACAGGGTGATGGCTTTGAGCTTGTCTGCGGTAGTCTCGGCGGGGTGCTTGCGCTTCTTCGTACCATGAGCCTCGATGGTTTTGGCCAGAGCCATAGACATCACGTCGGCCGGTGCTCCGGCGTCCATCCAAGAGAGGAAGCTGAGAGAGAAGAGTGAAAGGAGGAACGAGATGAGGGAGAAGCGAAGCGAGTGGGGGTTTTCTTCAAGAGAGGAAGCTGAGAGAGAAGAGTGAAATGATGGTTGCTTCGTCCATCCAACTTACTGCTGGAAAGGAGGGGGTTTTGTGATTTGATGGCTCATTGGGCATTACTACGGTGGTTCGATCGGGGTAGTCTACCGTCACTCTACTACGGAGTAATTTAGTGCATGGCTGGTGGACCCAGGTGCTGGCTGTCCCACACGTCGGTGAAAGTCAGTGATTTAGTGCATGGCTGGAGGAGGATCCGCACGGTAGAGCGTGTCCACTGTTTTTCTGAAGAAAAAAATGATTACAGCAAGCGTTTCCACTCTTACGACAGAGGAGTGCGAAACACGGCAGCCACTTGAACATACACAGTGCACCTATACTAGGCATGTGAAGTGGTTCATACGTCAGTACTACACAATCTTGTTGCTAGTGTAGTAAGATATGAGGATAACAAATGATGTTGTGCGCATGTCAACTACTCCTATATGTAACATAGTACCGCTTTTTCGACTGTCCGGTCGAGAATGAACGGTGAGATCAATGTTAACAGAACTAGGTCCACAGCGCACGGAGAGTACAGTGCTACAGTACTCCACGAAACATGAACCATATGAAGCACGAATAGTGTTAGGCAGGGTGTATGAAGGGTGCACGGGATGGGAGCAAAAGTTCCCTTCTCGACCCACTTTTGGGTGTTTGGCAGAGTGCATGAAGGGTGCATGAGTCCACACTAGTAGGTTGACAAAAATACACGAAGAGGAAACAACTATATTGAGATGAGAATGCAACCAAACACACCCACACGCTTTGTGCTACAGTGACTGATCTGCACCGTCTGAGTTTGATCCAACGGTCATGTTGCGCCGAGACATGGACATGCCCATGCAGAGGGCGCCTAAACACCACCGAAGTCCCTCTGCTTCTCGAGGCGCACGACGTTGGTGATGCAGGGTGCAACCGCCCGCAGAGCCCGCTCCCGGTCGACGGGAGCCAGCTCGTCAAAGACGGCGTCCAATGGCACGAATGGATTCCGGTGACGGAGCCCTGAAAGGATTCGCCCGGCAACGACGACGGCAGCCCGCAACCCCTCCTTGTCCAGCTCAGCCCCCACCGTCGTGCGGAGACGGCTCAGCTCCTCAGAGATATAGGTGAAGAAGGAGACTAGGTCAGGAAGCCGCAGCTCGTTGAAGTCGACCGGGTGGTCGAACGGGTTTAGCCCGACGGCCGGCATCGTCGCGCTGGCACGACGGTAGGCATCGCGCAGCCGCAACACGTGCGTGGCAACTTGGTTCACCAAGTGGCTGAGGCGATCCTGGACCTCGTCACGATCGGCCTGCTCGCGCTCCAGCCAGCTCCCCTGACGTCTCGGCACGGAGGAAAAATGTGCGTGTAAAAATATACTGTATCAGACGTAGTACCTATGGTTCGACCTCGGGACCCAGCCAGTCGGTCGAAAACACCCCACTAGCCACACAGCTTCATCATGCAAACGTGGCACGGAGGATATATGTGGTTAGCTCCATCTCGACCAGCCACAACGTCTCTTGTTCTAGGCGATTCTTCTATTTTCCAAGCTTTTTTAGTTGTAATAACACCACGGCAAGCTAGCGCCGCTCTTCGTGTGTGCCCGTGCAAAGGTTAGACGATGGAGAGAAGAGAGATTGAGATCGCAGACCTGGGACCCACCAGTAAGTGAGACAACGGTCATGCACGTGTTGACGAGGCACTCCCTCTACTCTACTCAACGCAAGTACTGTATAAAATCAAGTTATGGGACAAAGCCAACAACCGTTTGTTTTTTCAGGCTATCGACTTACGCTTTGTAGTCCAGGTTGCCAGTTCGAATCTCGTCTTTCAGATTTGTTGGTTTTAGGTCCAAATTTGATTAATGACAAGTGGGACCCCCGTGTGTTGTTTCGATATTTCAGTGTAGGATGGTTTTTTTGAACAAACACTTTGCATGGTTAGACAAGTAACGGCACGAGTTACATGTATTTTGCAAGTTTACGAACAAAAATGACAGCGGCATAGAATATCACATCCACCCCGCAGCTTAGATACTATGGTGATACAAGTTTTTACACCGTTGGAAGTGAGATCCAATGGCTTGGGAGTAGTCTTTGTAATTATGCACAATTTCCAAACTCTCCAAAGGTTTTTTTGCAAATAAAACATTCAGGCCTCGTGTGTGCCGCTACATCTTCGATCCAACGGCTCCCCGGTGCTCATATTAGGTGCTCCCCGTAGCTTAATTACCCACTACGGTGATATGGGCATCTAGGTCGTATGATCAGTGATCAGATGGCACATGCGTAGTACTTGTACTTTCTGTGCATTTCCCAAACTCTATCAGTCGTATATTGCAAAAACATTCAAACCTCCTACTGTGGGCCATTAGATCTCAGTGAACTCGTATCACCATAGAATCTACGGTGCGGGAGCACCTCATACTCTCCCGTGCGAGAAAACATAAGGTGTTATCGCAGCTTGGATGCTATGGTGATACGAGCTTGGAGGTCGTTCGATCTGAGATCCAATGGCATCTGAGCAGTCTTTGTGCTTGTAAGCAGTGGCCGAACTCTTTTGGGGCTTTTCTGCAAAAAACCATTCAAACCACCGAGGAGGTGTTGGGTCACAAATCCAACGCCTCCGAAGAGCTTGTATCACCAAAGCATCTAAGGTGTGGTAGCACATGATATTCTTACATACAGGAGAATATGATGTCCTCCTTCATCTTAGATGCTACGGTGATACGAGCTTCGAGGTCGTTGGATATGGGATCAAAGGGCATCTAAGTAGTTTTTTTACAAATTGTGTGCAATTCTCAAACTCATCAAGGTTTCCTGCAAAAATATTAAGACACATCATGTGAGTTGCTATATCTCTGATCTACAAGCTCCAAGCAACTCGTATCGGCATGTAGCATCTAAGGTATGGGGGCACATGATATTCTCCCGGGGAGGAGGGGTGGGGGTGCATAACCAATCGGTGGTTGGGAGGGTGGGGACAAATATAATCTAAACAACCCTAAACAGAGCTCCACAATTTTATCTAAGGTCGAGGGGTTGACCCCCGACAATCATAGCTCCGCCTAAACACAACATTTGCATGTACTGTAGTACTAGACTTAATATTCATGTTTCAGTTTCATGTTCATTTTAAATATTGAACTGAGGACCATGGATGTCTTACATTTTACTCCCTTCGTTCCTAAATATTAGTCTTTTTAGAGGCTTCAAATGGACTGGCACATACGGATGTATATAGACATATTTTAGAGTCTAGATTCACTCATTTTGCTCCGTATGTAGTCACTTGTTGAACTCTCTAAAAGACTAATATTTAGGAATAGAAGGAGTATTTTTGAATTCGTGTCATACATGCATGGTTTGGAAAAATAGATGCACTATACTTATTGGATTGTTGTTGTGTTCGTGCGTGTGTGTCTCTGTGTGTGTGTGTGTGTGTGTGGTCATATGCTTGATACATACAAAGTTTTCTCACCTCCATATTGTTCATCTTTTAAATTTGAATTTGCATTGGAAAACTTACTAGGGATACCATGAAATGTGAAATCCACGTTGAGATCACTATATCACAAACTCACTCTAATTCAACAACTCGTCATAAATCAATTACCACGTTGAGATTAGTATTTGCAAGGAAAATACGGGTATTGGAATACACATAGATTCGTTCGGCAATTTAAAAGGTTCCTTTCGTATTCTCGAATGGTAGGACCCAACGGCGTACCAGCCAGACCTTGGCTCGTGTTGATCCTAAAAAAACCGGGCTCGTGTCCTTCGGTGGCGTGCGTGGTACGCACATTAGGCAACCCCAACCAGTCGAGCCTCGGCGTTTCAAGTCGAAATATCTGGCGGCCAGAATTCCAGCCCTAGGAAATTCCCCTCATGTCCCCGGTCCATAATGACTACCGATGAACAACGGAGGGATGCTTTAGTAACTAGACAACGTTACCTACTGTGCCGAGCATGGTTCAATTCCCTCGGTCGCCGCTCGTCAAGGTCACCCATCAACTGCATTGCCTAGTACTACTACTACTACACCAGGATGAGCACAGAATTGAGCCCGTTTGTTCGTGCCTAGTACTTGAGTTAATATATCAGGCAATGCACTGGTACGGAGGGATTATCCTTTTACTCTGCATATATAACTTGTTTGAAGTAGAACTAAGCAAAATGTTTGACCAAATCTTTCTTAAGAAATACAACATGACAGATGTACGGCTTGAAAATTTATTGCATGATGCAGGTTATGATATTGTTTCGAATCCTGGATCTTAAATTTCAGAAAATCCAAAAGTGAGCATAAGTTCTTGAAACTAAGCATGGTCACGTGATATGGCACAAATATTACTTCGTAAGTTTTTTCTTCAATTTGAGACAAGCTGCTTATGACAAGTTGAACAAATGAAGAGCCAAGGTATTTTGGAACAAAGACCTGTCACGTTAAGGCGAACGCTTTCACTATTGAAACCGTGGGCGTTTACGTGCCGCCACGAGTCCCCGCTTCTCATCGGCAGGTGCCGTCCGAGCAAGCTTGTGAGTCGACGGGAGGCGTGCGAGCAGACCGCTGCGCCGGCTGTCAGGGAGGCGTGCGAGCAGACCGCTGTGCAGGCTCACCGGGAGGCGAGCCCTTTGACCAGGCTCCGCCGCCCATCGTCGTCCCAACTGCTCCCACTTTTAATGTCGCCGGCGCCGCAGTTAAAATCAACCCCGCACTACCCGGTATCGCTACAATCCTCTCTCTTCCTCTCTGATTCTCCTATCGTCTACCTCCAACTAGCCTGACCTAAACGTACGCCATGCCGCATCACGATGGTCTGCCCTTAGTGTTCTAGTTTCCTGAGGAAGACACCCAGCAGGAGTCTCAAGAACATAAGGTGCTTTGGGACGAGCTTGAACTGGCCTTGCGGGAAGACGCCGCGCCTGTCCCCGCTCCCGTTCCGGCTCCCGTCGCGCTGACTGTGCCAGCGCCCATCCCTGTGGCATTGATGGGCTGGGAGCCACACATTGTCGCCGAGCTTGATCCCACGGGGTTCCACGAGGTCCCCGCCGACTTTCACGCGCCCGTGCACCTACCAGCGCATGCGCCTGCGCGTGCACTGACGCGCACGCCCATGCCGGTGCCCGTGCACCTGCCAGCGCATGCGCCTGCGCGTGCACTGACGTGCGCGCCCGTGCCAGTGCTCGTGCACACGAATGTCTCCGCCGCGCCGTTGACAGCGCATGTCCCCGCGCAGGTGCCAGTGCCCCCCTCAGCGGCATGATGGCCGCCGTCGACCGCTTCCTTGCACCAACGCCAGTCGCCTCCTCCCGCCAGTTGACTCGCTCCGAAGTCCAGAACATTTTGGCCTTCCTTGAAGCTAGGCCAACGTCCAGGAGTACGCCAACAACGGCACAAGACGCCGCCGTCGCCGTCGGTCAGTGGCCCGACGACACATAGAGCACGGCCGAGCAGCCGCTTCCCACCGCGAGACGCCCCCGCCGCCGCCGCGTAATCTAAATTTGCCATGAAAAACGTTCGGATTGCCATGCTTAAAATCCGAACGTTTATCATTTCCGTTTATTTTATATCGATCGTCGTATAATTTAAAGTCGGAGTCAGGCTGAACGAAATGTATGGTTTGATCGATCAAATGTTCTGCTAGAGCCGTATCAAATTAAATATAAAACGTCATCAAGCCACATGTATTCCTTGTCATCCAATGACCTAGACTGCTTCAATGTCGAGCGCTCGACACATTTAGCGTGCGGTTAATTTCATGCCAAAAATAGTGCTAATCACATGACAACACGCAAATAATATCCTAGTAGTTAATATCCGCATGCACTTAATATACTTCCAAATTAACGTGCATTGCACGTACACACTGACTAGTGCTGCTAGCACGTGAAACTGGTGCCGTGACTTGTGAACGCGTCCAGATATGGTCAACGGCAACATCGCCCGCGAGTTCTTCCTGTTTGCCCGTGCTTCTAGACGCAGAAGGGGAGGAGAGAGAGAGAGCACACATGGAACCCACCAGTAAGTGAAGGCGAATAGTACTAAAAATAATATTACATGTTATCCATGAATTAGGCTGTGGTAATATAAAAACATTATGTGAACAAAGGGGGTACAACAAACATTGCTATTCTACGTATGTTGCCTATTGACGTGCGGCTTGAAGGCCCGGTCGCATGTTCGATCCTCGTCCTTTATTTTTTAATTTTTATATGGGTCCAAATTTGTTTCATGACATGTGGGCCCCTCGGTGTGTAGTTTGTAGCACTTTAATTTGTGGTTCGAAATTTGTTCCATTCCAAGTGGATTATCGGTGTGTAGTTTTGTAGCTTATTTATAATAATTAAAGAGAACAACATAGTTTTTTCAATAATACCATGGTGCGACGTTGAAGGCGAGAAAGGACGTGCGAGAGAGCAATGACCGAGCCAGAGGAAATCAACTAGGGGAATTGCGTGGGTTGCAATGGTGTTTGGAGTAGTTGTGGGCCGAATGCTACGAAAATATAATCTAAACCGACCGGAATAAATGCCTACACAAATTAATCCAAGGTTGGAGTGCCCCTCGCAATGTAAATAGCTCCGGCTTTGCGAGGGATGGAGACGTAGTAGCTTCAACGCGTGGAAGATACGGTGTGAGAAAGCGAGGTCAATCGAGAGACATATAGATAGAGAGAAGTGAGTGTGGTCCGACATTCATTGAACAAATATATACGCTGTGGAGAGATATTGTCTGATTGAGCTTTTTGGCAAGGGTGAGGGCTGTAAGATAGAGCTTGAGAGATGATCCAGTCATAGACGTGTAGATATATTTTGTGCATGGGAGGAAGCAAGGTCAACCGATCACATAGGGTCGCCATGCGATCGAAAGAGTGAGACGGGTTGGAGAGAGTGACCTAGATAGATGATGTGCGTGAGAGAGTATACAATGTGAATAGGTCGAATTGGGCTCAAACATGGTGATATATCGTTTTTGTCCGAGAAAGAGCGAGGTCAATCAAGACATACGGAGAGAGAGAGAGAGAGAGAGAGATTGAGTGAGCGTGGCCCACCATGAGGTCGAAAGAGTGGCGGCGGCTTGGATGGACTGACCTAGATAGACAGTCTGCGTGAGGGAGTATAGAGTGTGTCGATCGAGGCCCGAACAGGGAGATATATCATTTGTGTGTGAAAGAAAACGAGGTTAAACGAGACTCAGATAAAGAGAGCGAGATTGAGCGAGTGTGGCCCGCCGTGCGGAAGAAAGAGTGAGACAGTCTCGAGGGAGTGACCTAGATATACAACGTGCGTGTGTGCGCACGAGAGGTTGGGGGCCTAGATAGGCAATGCATGTATTTAGCGCGAGAGGGTGAGAGGGAGAGGGGGAGAGAGAGAGCTCGGCATGGGGTGCAATGGCGGGTGTGTGAGGTAAATACATTTGGTAACAGAGTGGAAAAAGGGGTTGTGTAGTTGAGAGACTTAGAGATCGAAACATGGAGAGAAAGAATGAACGTGTGTTGGAAACCGATAGCTTCCTAAGGTGGTTAGGAGAGGAAGATTGACCGGTACAGGAAGTATGTAGCGTTTGTGCGGGGGGGGGGCTAAAAACAACATTTGAATGTACATAGTACGAGACTTAATATCGATGTTTCAATTCGGTGTACATTGTAAGATTTGAACCAAGGACCAGGCATACGAGTAATTATTTCGAATTCGTGCCATACTAAGTTTCGAAAAGTTGACATTGACTCAGTTTGTTGTGCTATTTTGTAGGTCATATGTTTGAATCCATCCAAAAGTTTTCTCACTACCATGGTGTTCATCATATACATATGAATTTGTATTAAAAAGTAGCGTGGATACAATGAAATGCAAAATCCACGTTAGAATTGGAGATCGCTACGTGACACACACTCTAATTCAAATAACTAACTACGTGACACACACTCTAATTCAAATAACTAACTACGTGACACACACTCTAATTCAAATAACTAATTATGTGACACACACTCTAATCCACGTTAGCGTGGGTACCGTTTCGATTTTTTTCAAATAACTCCTCATTAATTAATTTATAGTACTCCCTCTGTTCACTTTTATAAGACCTTGAAGACATTTCACACAATGTGCAAAACAGTTCATTTTAAGTTGTCTGAAACAACTTACAAAAGTGAACGGATGGAGTATCTCGTTTCGAATGACTAATTATTGCAAGGAAAACACAGGCATGGTAATACATACAGATTCGTTTGCAAATGAAAGAAGATTCGTTTGCATTCTCAAATGTAGGCGCACCAGGCAGACCAGGGTCGTGTTGGGGTGGACGCTGCTTCGGTGCCTTAAAGGCAACTGCCTTTGGGTCACTGACATGTGGGCCAGCCACCTGTTGAGCCCACATGTCATGGACACAAAGGCAGGTGCCTTAAGGCACCGAAGCATAGTCCTGTCGGGGTGGTCGCGTGTGTCGGACGGACGCGTAGCACCCAGCCACCCACCCCCCTAACCCCCCCAAAAGGACGACGACAATATAAGTTCGCGCCTCCATGTTTCGGATTGAAATATCTGGCGGCCCCAATTCCAGCCTGCAAAATCTCTCTTCTCCACCGTCCCCTTCCGCGCCCAGATTGCTCAAATCCCTAATTCGCCGCCAACCCTCGAATCGCCCCTCGTCTCGTCTCTTTCCCCACCGTTCCACACCTCTGTGCCGGATGACGACGACGAAGACGACGGTCGTGCTTCACCACCGCACTGGAGCTACCTCATCTACGCCCTCGTCCACCGCACCGGGTGGTCCACCGACAACGTCAGCCACCGCAACCGACGTGCCTCATAGACACCGAGTTCCACCGCATCAGGTGCGCTTCACCGATGCCGTCTCCCAGCTCACCGGGGCTACTTCACCGAGCACATCGTCGCACCTCCGCCTCCCGAGGCCGTTGGGGCTTCACCAACGGTCTCGTCCACCGCATCGTAGCGCTCCGCTGCCACTCAAGATCTGCATCCGTGCGTGGCCAGCCAACGCCAGTGCATCACCCTCAACTGCTCTGAAGTGACCCGCACTCTAGCTAGGCGAGCATGCCCAAACGCCGGCCCGAACTAGGTATCCACACATCACTCCCTTGTGCACTGTTCCGACGATGTTTGGATACCTTTCACTGCTCTCTTAGCTTACACGCCTATGCAACTCTGACTTTAACTCTTATTTCTTCTGGACATATCATCTGAAACAAGCAAATCCATTTTTTAGCGAAGCATGACGGCGCTACGGGATCTGGTACACATCCTGCACACCCGTATAACCTTGTAAGTATCTGTCCTCCGGTACAACATCAAGGTCAATTCCTCTTATTTGATCAACCATTCGCCGTGTCAAAAATGCAGAGGGGGATGCAAGGAGCACAAGGCCTGCACATCCAAGCAAGTGGTAACATGGACTTGTACATGGAACATCCCAAGCGCAAGCAGAGCTGCAGTGAGCCTGTACAACGAACTAGCGTAAGTCCCTGCATTTCATTTAATTCGTACTGGCATTCGTGTATGATTTGTGTGCAGTGGCTGATCCACGAATTCAAGTTACCAAGGGCGAACATTTAACTTAAAAAATACGAAGGCACTTGCACTCCAGAAATCAACATAACTTGAGAAATGTGAAGCTACATGCACTTTGAAAACCAGCTAATGATCCAAAGTAGTTCAGATTATAAACACTAAATGATGCAAGCACCAAACAACACAAAATGCAACATGGTGTACAAGGACTACAAACATGGTATGTACCTGCTTGAATTATTCGTTCTCTGGCTGAAAATATCGAAGTGTAATTGCACGTATAACCAGTGCGCAAACTGCATATCAATATATCTATCCTGCACAAGTATGGCAATAGTTTCAAACAACAGATTAGAAAAGTATTTATGCTATGTTGTCATGATACGGGGACTTTCTGGTAGATGGCCTCGACGTTTCCTCAAGCTATGAAAATGCACTATAATTTGCTTGTCATCAATGCCTGCAAATCTCTGTCTCTCTCAACATAGTAGATCATCATTAGACACTAAATCCTTCAATGGGCTTGCAAAATGCTTGCATTAGATCCCTCATTAGACACTATATGTTCATCACCAGGAGCATGTAAAATGTTTGCATCAAATCCTTCATTAGCAGTCTGTTCATTAGACACTTCAGGCTCAAGAACAACATGCGCTTGTATGTTTGCACCGGAAACTTGATTAGATACATCAGATTCAGTCAGTTCAGTATTGATTGGGGGAGTTATAAAATAAGTAGAAATTGGTTTCATTTTCTCATAGATTCCCTACATACAAGCAGTTTTACAACACCGTCAGGTTTAACTATTGGCCAGAAATTGAAGAGTTTAATTAGATATAATCAGGGATGTGATGTACCTGCTCGTTGCGCATGCTACTCTTGAAAGCTGCGACTGTCTGTTTGCGCAAGCTCGATGCCATGCCCGTGCTGCCGCCGCTGCCTCCCACGCAGGCTACACCCAGGGTTGGATCTTCATCTTCTTGTCCTTCCGTTCGCTTGAAGCCCGGCGACCGCCCTCCAACGAGGGCGCGAGGAAGTGTTGTGTCGGTCTGTCCGGCGGCGGCTAGGTTAGGAGCGAACCAGACTGGAGGCTGGAGCGAATGAATTGGGATTTTTCCTATTGTCGATCGATATGGGAGGCGCTCGTTTGGGCCGCAATCCTGCTATAGGGCCTGCCTTGCACTTATGTTATTGGCCCATCCAAATTGAAACATTTTTCTTCATTTTTTACATTGCCTGCTCGTGCGTTGGGATGAACAAAACTAGCGTGGGCCAACCTGGACGACTCAAACTAGGTGCACACTTTCTAGCCACCTAAGGCGGCCGCCCATACCAGCCCCTATGGTGGCGTCGCCCCTTTTTGCGTGTATGATTGGATAGTGAAAAATATTCCAGTGGCGCTTTTGATTTACCCACAGAATGGTTGAATTGCTTGTTTCTATGAACTGAGTTCGCCAATAATGTGAAGGATGCCAGTCTTTTCATCCTATTGTAGATTGCTTAGATCTCGATATGCCAAAAGTAATCACATGAAATATACAGTAAAAGCCAGTGTGATGTGTTTGTCTACAACTAGTCTGACTACACGTCCTCATATAACATATCAAGGACGCACCATCTTACCAGATTAACCATTCGACTTAGCCATGCAGTGTGGGAAGAAAGAAGTATTGGGACTGCGTATCCAAGCAATTGATGCCATGGACTCCTTCGTACAACCTTGTAAGCGAAAAAGAAGTTGCAGTGTGCCTTTACAAAGAACTAGCGTAAGTTCAGTTACCTGCTTCTCGGAATTTTAGTTAGCCACTTATTGCAAAATTGTTCAATTACGTTGCTTGGCTTAATTTAGTTTGCTACTGATTACATAATGGCACAGCCTGTTAATCATATTGTAGACTGCGCCTATCTATGTGTTTGATACTTACTGTTAAGAATTACCTGTTTGCCTTAACTTAAATATCTACTTGTTTGTTTAACTGCTTTGCTGCTGCAACAGCGGGTTACAATGATGTTAATAACTACTTTTCAGCATCCAATTGAAACTCTTTAATTCCTTGTTTGTTTAACTGGTTTGCTATTATAACTCCCAGTTGAGATGTTTTGCTAATTTCAACTTTTCTGAATCCAATCGGAACTTTAACGGCAAAACAGGTTAGCCCAAGATCAAAGAGCGAGGTCCCCATGGACGTTGCATCATCCCACAGCAGTGGCACCGGCCCAATCGTGCATTATGAATTGCCAACTGCTGATGCTCTAGAGGCTAAACTAGTGGTAGAAAGAGATTCTGCTTCTCTACTTAGAGATGAAGTTGACATGTTGAGGAAGCAAACAGCACAATCACAAGAAGTACTCAAGACAACCATTAAATATTTGGTGGATTTCAAAACGAAGCAAGCTGAGACTGACCAGATTGTTAACGTCCTGAAGGAAAAAAGGAAATTAAATTCCTACTTGGTAAATCATAGGTGAAATGTTCTTTCCATAGTTGAATAACCTTTGTGTTGTTTGTTCATGTAATCAATCAAACCATTTGTTTTAGAGATCATGTAATAATTGTTTTTTTTTGTTTTTGGTTTGTAATTTTATTTGAGCACAAGTCTATATCAATTGATAAGACTTGGAGACATTTCATTTGGATTGCTGTGCCAGACCTACAAATATGCCAATCGGGCTGAATGTGCATTCAGCAATAGTAGTAGTATAGATGGACCATAAGTGGCACGCATTGGAAAGGGCCAAGATGCTGGCTAAAAAAAGGATGTTGTTGTAGCCAAAAAAATACAGCGGCCTGGCTTATGTATGTTAGTTGATATTATTGATCCATATACTCTATAAGTGTTTATATGTCTGTTAGTTCTGTACATTCTTGGTTGATTGACTCGGTATTTGAATCTTGATACATCGCTTGTGTACATATCTAAATGGGAGTACACATTATGCTGCGTGTGACATTTGAGTTAGACATGAAGTGTTCCAAATATTCGAATTCACCTTAAACTGGATTCTAGTTTCTGAATTTGAGTATCGGCATTTGTAAACCATATTCATATATGACAGTGGAATACATCTTTGTCGTCCTTTTGAAGATATATAAAAACACATAGAATGATTTATAAAGATTCATATAGGAATACAAAATGGATTCGAATTTAGTTGCCAGGGTAAACGTGGATGCTTATTGTCCCAAAATTCGAAAGAAGCAGCAAAATGTCCACTCCCACGTCGGCTGCCCGAAGCCAAGTGTTTGGGAGATGGAAATTACTATCTACCCATTACACGGACAATCCATCGGCCCGATTTCCACTGCTCTAAATAGGGGTAGGTTAGTAACTTCAATTAGACGTGACACGACCGCCTCTGAGCCCATTCCGACACGGTGGGCGTCAAACATGGGCGGCAAAACTCATTTCATTCAAGCGTCCGAAAGACCTCTGTTTCTCCCTCCATTCCCCATTCATACAAGGTGGGCGGCAAAACAAACTCGACTCGGCCGAAATCGATGTAGGCAAATATTTTCAATAGGGGCAGGTTTGTAACTTCACTCAGACGTGACACAACCGCCCTACCTATCAGCCCCGTTCATACACCGTGGGCGCCAACCATGGGCGCCATCCACCCTCTCCTCGCCCGAAATCGCTCTGGGCAAATATTGGTGAGATGCGAGATTACCGTCCTATCCCCAACCGACGAGATGTCCAAATTTTAAACGGGGGCTAAGTTCGTAACTTTCCCATATTTCAGACAGGCGTGTCCCAAAAACATGGTTCCCCGTACCTCTCCCTCCATTTTCCCATTCATACACCGTCCGCGCTAGAACACCCCATCCCCACACCAGCCTCCGTCCGCCACCCCATCCATCGCCACCGTCCTCCACCACATCCATCGCCACCGTCCTCCACCATGCCAGAGCGCCTACCAAGACCGCGTCGTCCACTGCTAGAGATGGACGTTTCTCATCCACGGCGACGGACCATTAGCCTTGCATCGCGTCCTCTCGCTTCATCGGCGCCGTCGTCCTCTTTGCCAGGGCCGGTCACACGACCTTCTCTTCCACCGCAACGGGACTTATCCCCCGATGCACCCGTCTACCGTCACAGATCTGCTTCAACGCCACCGACAGCCATCGCACCCCCGATGCCTACACGGCGCCGCAAGAGAGGTGGTACTTCATATCTCCTCAACTTTTTGATCTCAACCAGAAAATAGATCTTAACTTGGTTACTCTACTTTCTTTTCAGCTCTTAGAATTTAGTTCTTAGTTCGAAGCAAACAATGGATGCTAAATATCATTTCTCCGGTTTGCAGCTTCAAATCTGCCATGGCACAGCCATAATACGGTTTAATTGATCATGCTTAGGGTTTAATTGATCATGTTGGTTCCGTGGTGGTTTCTTTAATAGAAATCGGAGGGGAAACCCTCTTTTGCTAAAAAAATATGCTTAGAGTTTCCCCCTTTTATGATCACTATACGATCAGAATACGTGCTTCGTGTCATAATAACACTGCTCCACCCATCAAGCTAAACAAGCTTAGTTGTTCAAATACGAATCTGATATTATTAAAACAGAGTTGTTTAATTGGTCAGCTAAATGTTCTTAAATTAGTTTCGAAAATGCATGGTCGCCGCTCAGGTGTGTATCTCTACAGGGTGCCCACGGTGGGCCGGCCCACCCTAGGATTTTGGGTCGTCCCAGGCCCCGATTCCCCTCTATTCTGCTGCGCGCTTCCGAACTCTACTCGCCCCCAGCCGCCTGCCTCACCGGCGACTTGCCGTCCCTGGACGGCATGACTCTAGGAGGAGACGCCGGACTAACAGGAGGCCAGGAGCCGCTCTCCCAACAGCGTCACCGCTGCCGGGGCGCGCCGCCGTGCCTACCTTCCCAGTCCGTTTAGGGCTCAGGCGTGCAGCACCCACCAAGCCAACCCGATTTATCCTGAGATACGTCCTCAACACTCAGCAGCCACTCCTCATCACCCATTTTCTAATTGATTCATTACTCATTAGGCATGACTGTCATTAGGGTTTGTTGTGTGCTCAGTGCTACCTACACTTAATGGTTCAGATGTATTTCGGTAATCTTTAGTACCTCTAAAGTTCACAGGGTTTTCAAAATTCCGGCCCTCGGAACAGAAACTAGTCATTTTGGATTGTTGGTCATAGTGACATTGACCCAGATTACTACTGCAAGCCAGGTTTGTTGACAATTTTACTTGTCTTTCTTACTCATTCGATAGAATATCCAATTATTCATGTCGATTAGTTGCAAACAATAAGTGCTAGACAAACTTCTTCATTCAGATTTTGGACGGTCTCTTACTGCAGTTACAATTCTGCATACTTGTCCTAGTAAGCTCACAAGTAAATGATTGATTCACTACATCTATGCTTGCCTTGTCATATTTGTTGTCAATATTCTTTTAGGTTGGACCACCCTGTTTCTAAATACTGGAACCGTAGACATGAGTGAATAGTATTTCTCTATGTGATCTCTTCCATCATGTGTGGGTAACGAACACTGCATTGTATAGAAAGAAAGTGTCATTTCCAGCTTTTACATAGGTTTCGATCTTTTACATGGAATACAATCTGCCTACTTGCTTTGTGTCGCACTACCAACACTCCACCCTTGAAGCTAAACATTACGCCACTCATAATTGCTTAGTTTATTTGTTCAAATACGAATTTCATATGATTCTAATGTTCCTACTTCAGTTTTGAAATGTGTGCCTGCCTATTATAGAGACATAAGGGGTTTGTATTTCTGTGTGTGGTCTGGTCAGCACGGTTGGGGAGGTGAACTTTGCATATGCAGGGGTTTATAGGGAGACACTCTCCGAGTTGAATCAGCAATGCATTCCATAGATAATCTGACTACTTTTTATGTTTTCATGAATCTCAGATTCTGAACAGCATCATAATGATTATGAGCTTGCGCGCATGAAAAGAATAAAGCAGAACAATGCCATGGCTGTCAAACTTGGCATTAAGGGACTGAAATCAAGTCTGGATGCAATGCAATGCAAACGCTCTCCACCTACAAATTCATGCTCAGAATATGATCCTAACAGTGATTCTGAGCTAGAGGGAGACCTAAGTCAATGTATCTCCCTAGTGGAGGAGTCAGAGGAAGATGCCCTATCTTATTCACCCATCAAGGTACTTGCTCTAACTTTCCAAGGTTACATTGCTCGCACATATCTTGCAACTGATGCTTTGCATTGCTTCTACTTTGTTGAACTGCCATTAGCTTAGTTTACACATCGTGTATGTGAATACGCCCTGCCTATCCATTTTCAGTACATATTCCATCTGTCATCATACCATATTTATCCATTTAGATGTTGTTCTTGTGTATCAGACGTTCAAAAGGAAGAGGGCGATTGTTGATCATGGAGGAGCACAAGCAAAGTATTTGGAAAAGGTAGTGGCACCTGATAAATCAAATAGCCCATTAGGTGTAGTTGCAATATCACCTGGCCCACAAAATACCCCAACTCTAGCAGACTCTAGCCCTACTACACTGGTCATTTCTGATGCCCCAACTCAGCAGACCCCAACTGCAGCAAACAATATGATTATGCCAGTTGACATAGCACCAGTTGTACGACGCAAAACCCCTATTCCAGCAAAGAGTACACCAAATCCAGTTGCCAAATCCCTTTTCGAACCAGAGAGAGCCCCAATTGCAGCAAATAGGACCCCTGTTCCATTTCTTCCCAGTTTAGAAGACGAAGCTT
The DNA here is from genome assembly GCF_018294505.1 of Triticum aestivum. Lineage (NCBI taxonomy): Eukaryota > Viridiplantae > Streptophyta > Magnoliopsida > Poales > Poaceae > Triticum > Triticum aestivum. The sequence continues at coordinate 390,152,475 of NC_057808.1, read as the reverse complement.
ATGTTGTTGTCAGGAACTTTGTGCGCATCTTTCCTTCATGGAAAGATTATACTGCAGACACAGAACAATTTCCAGTCTTCCTCTGCAACTTACGCGGAAGTAATGTACTAATGTTATTCATGGTCATTACTGCATATGTTTCTGCTGACAGAAGACACAAGATTTCATTCTTTTAAATAGGCGAGGAGCAAACTGGATTGTGATGACGAGCAAGGGTTGGTTGCGCTTTTCAAGCACTCGTTGATGAAGTATCGTTCCTACCTGAGGCAAGCGCACTTCGATGGCAAGCCTTTGAACGAAATTACTGTAAAGTCTCCGGTGCTACATTTATTCGATGGTGACTGGAATAATCTTGTTACACATTGGTCTCGGCTGCAGCGTAAGGTACTGTCTATGATATCACATCACAATTTGAACTACATTTCTGCATTTGCCTTAATGTCTCACTTGTACGAAAACTGTTAGCAGAAGAACATTTGTTCTCAAGGGACCACAGAATCTCGCAACTATACTGCACACTGCATTGCTCTTGTGAGTACCTCTTGCCCTGTATGACCATACTTACTTTCATAGATGTTTGATTATGTAGCATCACTGCACATGTTAGCATCGTAATTGTCCATTTGGTGGACATTATAAGATCCGTATGGGCTCTTACATAAATTTAGAATCAACCCAATGCTTTTGAAGAGGTTTAGCTCTACAGTCCTCTTGTAAGGACTGAACGTGGTCTATCACTGTACTTACATTAACAGCTACTCCCTCCGTCCCATAATATAAGAACGTTTTGTACAGTACACCCGTGTTCAAAACACTCTTGTATTATGGGAAGAGGGATTGGTTCATTTTGTAGCATTCTGCATCTTATCTCCCTCGCCCACCATGTACTAAAAAAGATCAGATCTATATTTAATCTTACCAACAAGTAGAATACACAGACAATGCCAGTGCAAAAGTGTAGCCCATTGCTCTTGTCAGTACATTTTGTCCTGTAACGCTTGTACTTCCAGGGATTGGTAGTTGATTATGTAGCATCTATCTCCATCTTATCTTCATTATCCTCTATCCCTTCCAGTATTATCATATCTATAATTACTCTCTACAAAATGTAGAGTACAGGCAATGCTTATGAAGAAGATTATGTGCTGAAATTCTTGAGTTATCCTTCCCTTGACATGGAGAAGGGCATTATAAAGCCGGTGTTAACTGTTAATGTAAGTCAGTCCTTCTAAAGCCTTTATCCTCAACTGCTGTTTAATTTGCTCATACTCCCTATCGTTTACTGCTATTTAGTTTGCTGTTTCTACCAAAATGCATGTTCTTAAGAACCGTAATTCTAAGTTTTACTTGTAAAACCAAATTCCTTATTCATACCATGCACATTACTTAATACTCCCTATATGTATGCTTGTTTTTGTGGATCTATAATCCAGTGTGTGGTGAAGCAGCCCACATTTGCACCTTGTCATCTCCTGTTTTATCTTACTGATGTGGCTGATGATATGAACAACATGCCATGCACATTATCCAAAATAGATACAATGATTTTCTTTGCCCTTCATCTATGCTTGTTATGTTGACATGGTAATCCAGTAGTGTGGTGAAGCTCCCCGCATTATGAACAATGCCAAATTATGCTATTGATATTTTGAACTTACTCTTTATTTTCTAATTTGAAATTGGATAGAATTGACAGAACAGTTATCATCTTTGTTTATACACGTGCAAAACCTGTCATCTCTCTGCTTTGTTTCAGGGTGATATGCCTGATGGCATGCACAAGTCTGCTGAAGGCTGTGAGACAAACCCTACATATATTGCAGCAAAGAAGGCAAAACATCTTGAAGATAGCGAGACAACCCCAAAGTCTTGTCTTGATGCAGTGTTCAAGTTACTTGAGACTAACAGTCAGACAAGTTCACAGAATTCGTTGTCTGAATCAGTTCGACTTCTTCAGTCCCAAGTTCTAGCAGAAAGGCATTCTGCAACTCAACTTCAACTGGAAGTCCTATCTCTAAGAAAGATTGCGGAGAACACCAATGAGAACCTCATCACTAAACAGCTACACCTGGAAGCTATGACCGACATGCTAGGCCGGTCTCACAGCCTTGCTCAGCAGCTTGCGCAACAGTTCCCCCACAAGTCTAACCTTTCTTGAACTGTCTTGGAAGTGGTCTCGATTCAGTATTATTTTGTTACGCTGTAATGGTGCCTAGTTTTTGCAATCTGCTTCTTCGTTGCGCTTTATGATCACTGGTGGCGAACTTTGATGCCTAGTGGATGTAATATGTGTAATAGCCGTGATAGCCTAGCATAAGTTGCTTGCTTATTTATTTCCTTGTTGTCTTGTTTATTTGTTTGCTTGTAGTCAGTGCAGTTCTTTTTCCGCGGTTTGCTAGTGGCTGCAATAACCTATTTTTTAAAACTAGGCCACAATAACCATGGGCTAATATTTACTGTAGTGACACTGGGCCTCCTACGGGCCGTAGAAACAGTGGGCCTTCTACGGGCCGTAGAAACAGTAGGCCTTTTACGGGCCGTAGAAACAATGGGCCTTCTACGGGCCGTAGAAACAATGGGACTTCTACGGGCCGTATCATCAATGGGCCTTATACGGGTCGTATGATCGATTGGCCAAACATGGGCCAATAACAGGCCGCATTATGGCCGTAAACGGGCTAGAGTTGGAATCGTCCGTTCATGGGCCGACCATAACGGGTCATCGTTAATAGGCCGTATTTGATGACGCTATGAAAACGGCCCAACGTATTAACGGACCACAAACGGGCCGACTGTAACCACGGGCTGAATTTGGCCCACAAGCAGAAAATGACAGTAACGGGCCGTAAGTAAACGAATGCTGGAAATGAGCCCAAGAATAAATGGGCTCTGAGAGGGCCGAAAGATAACATGGGCTGGAAACGGCCCAACGGAATAACGGGCCGTTAATGGGTATAAAGTGATACACTGTTCATTACGGGCCAGTTTCACCACGGGTCGTTAATGGGTGTAAAGTGATACACTGTTCATTACGGGCCAGTTTCACCACAGGCCGTTAATAGGCCAAGAGTTACATAGGGCCTCATATGGGCCGAAAGACGTCATGGGCCATACATGGGCCAGAAGTGAAAACGGGCTGGAATCATATTGGATGGCCCAGATGACGCTACTGGGCCTAATTCAGATAGGGCGTAACGGGCCTTGGGTTAGCGGGCTGTAAATGGGCTATATGCGAACATGCCGTTAACAGGCTTTCCATGGGCCGGCCCGCCACCTTTTGACCAAGTCAAACGGGCCGGCCTTTTCACAGGAATGGGCCTCTGTTGGGCCGTGCCATGTGTCGACGTATCATAGGCGCCTTCTGTCCAATGAGTGGATGACATCTGTCCCAACGATGAGCCGACACGTGTTTCCTCCATCCAATGATGATTTTACACGTGGAAAAACCCCATTGGTCGGGGCTGTTAATGGGTTATCGGATCCAAAACCCGACCCGATAGCTTAACGGCGTTCCGTTACGGTGGATGCCATGTGTCGGTCACCCTTGACGAAAGCACTTCTGTGACGCGCGATTTATCGTCATGGAAGTGAACACTTCCGTGATGATAATTTTGGTAATGTCATGGAACACTTCTACGACAGCACAGGTATGACTATCTTGATTCTGTCATAAATTTGTCATGGATGTACATGCATGACAAAAAACGCGACCTACTGTGACAAACACATATCATCACGGAAGTGTATTTTTTTGTAGTGTAAACTAAACATCATGCCGTCGCGCGATCGACGGGCGAGGCGTGGGAGGACGGCAGCTGGCGGCGCTGAGAGGTAGCGGTCGACGGCGGCGTCCCATGCTGCTGAGGGGGCGCGCGCACGGGCACGGCGGGTGCAGCCAAACACACAGGGACCGGCGTCACGGTGGGTGGAGGGGCGCGCACGGGCACGGGCGCTGGCGCTGGCATGTACATGAGCTCGCGCGGGTCCGCGGAGACCTCGCTGACGCCCGCGGCTTCTAGCTCTACGATAGTGCTCGGCGACCAACCCGTCAATGCTACGGGGATGGTCGCCGGCACGGGCGCAGGGATGGGAGCTAGGACGGGAGTGGGGCAGCAACCGTCGCGGCCAGCTCGTTTTGGGACATGTCCATGAGGCCCCATTCCTCCTTATTTTCTATCTCCTCCGGCTCGGAGTCGACTTCACCAAACTTGAAGACTAGTGGTAGATGATCCTTCTACGTCATGGCGTTGGTGGAGGTCTGCAGGAGGGAGGGGAATGGGAGGCGAATAGTAAGGCCGCCCGTATTAAGCATCGGCTCGGGCGCCATTAATGGAGAGGAAGGCGGGCGGCCATGGAAGTCAAAGGGCTCGCTTCCCAGTGAGCCTGCGCAGTGTACATCTCGCACGCTTCCCAGTGAGCCTGCGCATTGGAGGACAGCTTGCATGCCTCTCGGTCAGCATGCGCACCTGACTACGCTCGCACGCCTCCCGTTCAGTCAAGCAGCTGTCCGCACGACACCTCCTATAGCCATTAAAACGAAGACACGTGGCGTCAGTTAACATAACGCACACGATTTGAATTATACAAACATTTCCGATGTTAGAGTGGCAGCTATTTGTTTCAAAATGCCTTTGTTGGCTGTTATTCGAGTGCGCCTTCTCTCAAAATGGACACGAAAAATATCACAGCATGTCGGGTGCCATTCCATGATATCATGCCAAGTTTCATGAATTTCAGACGAGTTTTGGATTTGCTAGAATTTAAAAACAAAGTATCTCAACGTTTTGCCGGCAATCAACGGTGCCCTGGTGTTTGAAATTCATTCCCATTTCTTGCATGGGACCTAAGCATGCACCCAAGGACAAAGATTTGATTTTTCAACCAATTTATATGCACTGAGCATGTGCATGTAGTTCAAATTTGAATTATGCACATAAAATGCCTAGAAAACCCAGTTAATGTATAAAAATGTCCAAATGAACCCCAAAAAATTCCAAAATTTAACACAACACTCCTGTTGTTCTATGTTGACACTAGAAATTTTTTGAAAGCAATAAGAGGCAGCGGATATCGTTTTTGAATTATGCACATATCGGAGCATGTGCATGTAGTTCAAATTTGAATTATGCACATAAATGCATTGAAAACTCAATTAATGCATAAAAATGTCCAAATGAACCCCGAAAAATCCCAAAAATTGACACAACATTGCTGTTGTTCTATGTTGACACGAGAAAAATATTGAAAGCAATAAGAGGCAATAGATATCGTTTCGTCCCCAAAGGTGGGACGTTCCCTACGGAAACATCAGGCTTGTTGTGAGAAGCTCTGGTTTGTGAGAAGCATATCCCCAAACCTGCCCCAAATGGGACAAAAAAATTTACCATGGCATGTTGATGCCGCTCCATGATAGCATGCCAAGTTTCATGAATTTCAGACGAGGTCTGGATTTACTAGAATTTTTTGAAAGCAATAAGAGGCAATGGATATTGTTTCGTCCCCAAAGGTGGGACGTATCCTACCGAAACCATCAGGCTTGTTGTGAGAGAAGCTCTGGTTTGCGAGAAGCTTATACCCACACCTGCCCCAAATGGGACAATATTTTTACCATGGCATGTCGTTGCCATTCCATGATATCATGTCAAGTTTCATGAATTCCAGACGAGTTTTCGATTTACTAGAATTTTAAAACCATGTATCTCAATGTTAGCGGCCGAGCGACAGTGTCAAGGTGTTTGACATTCGATCTCATTTCTTGCATGTGACCTAATCTTGCAACCAAGGAAAAACATTTGATTTTGCAACCCGTTTTTATGGACTGGAGCATGTGCATGTAGTTAAATTTTGAAATATGCACATAAATGCCTAGAAAACTCAATTAACATATAAAAATGTCCAAACGATCCTCAAAAAATCCAAAATTTAACACGACACTCCTGTTGTTCTATGTTGACACCAGGAAAAAAATGAAAGGAAGAAGAGGCGACGAATATCGTTTTGTCCACAGAGGTGACACATTTCCCTAATGGAACCATGAGGCTTCTTGTGAGAAGCTCTGGTTTGTGAGAAGCTTATACCACAAACTGCCCCAAATGGGACAATATTTTTACCCCAGCATGTTAATGCCATTCCATGATAACATGCCAAGGTTCATGAATTTCAGGCGGGTTTTGGATTTACTCTTTGTTTTGTTTAATTAAGAGCGCCAGTCTTTAATTTGTTAGAGTAATGTTTAGGCCAGCTAGCTCTGTTTAATTGTTGAACTTGCTCGATTAAGAAGTGTGGGTGTGATGTGTACCCAAATTATGCAATGACGTGGATGACCATTGTAACCAGGGAAATTGGAACCAAAATTTTTTACGTTCAAACTCATCACACACGGATTAAGCTATCTGAATCGTTTGTGATGTTCACATATCGTACACACTTCTGAATAAGGGACCATGTCTGATGACACTTTGCGCGCCAGTTTTTTCGCTGAACCGATTCAAAATTTTCGGCTTCCGCGGAAATATCTACCTCCCCGCCCCCTCCCCCTTACCGAAAGCCACATTTCCCCTGTTTTCGCCTTCCTTTCTAAGTTGAAACCTTCACTCCTTGCTTGCAGCGCCGCCTCCTCGCCGGCTACCCTCCTTCACGCTACTCGGCCTCGTCTATCCAGGCAGGTAATCCACACCCAACCCCCATCCTCCTCCTCCTTCCACATCCCACATGTCCTGACCGCCGGCGCGACACCTTCCACCCAAATCACCGACCCCTCCACCAAATAAGCGCTGCCGTAAGCCATGGTGCACGCAGTATAGCCAGGAGCTCAAGGAGCATTTGGCAGCGGAGAAGCAAATCACGGCCGCACGCGCGGATGAGGTCGCGATGGCTGCCATTCGTGCCGACCCCCAGATCTTGGAGGAGCACCTAGACATTTGCTAGCTATGCCAGTTAAGCATGCTCGGTTTACCCGTTGCGTGTGCTGCTCATGCCTTTCCTTAACAAATTCTAGTGAATTGTGATGTCTAATTTTACCATGCAATCTGTTGCCCTAGTGTATATGTTCTATATATCGTGCAGTGTGGTGCTCACTTATTAACTGTTTGGTTAATTGGTTGTCATCTTCAGTTAACTGTTTGGTTCAATTCTGCAAATGCGATGTTCAATTCTTCAGGCTGCAATTTTGTATTGTCTTCCATGTGAGAAATAAATCGAATTTATCTTTACAAAATACATGAGAAACGAATGCAATTGCTATATTTCCAAGTTGTCAAGCATGCTTGGTTTGGTTATACATTGTGCAATGTGGTGCTCAGTTAACATTTGGTTCATTTATGTTGTGGTGTTTAGTTAACTGTTTGGTTCAATTTTGCAATGCGATGTTCAATAGTTGTGGGTGCATTCTGTTATTGTATACCATGTGAGAAGTAAATCGAATTTGGCTGTACTAAATACATGAAAAAAAATACAATTGCTATATTTCCAAGTTGAAGCATGCTTGGTTTGGTTAACTGTCTGATCTTCTATTAGGAGTATGTTATATTGTGGAATGTGGTGCTCAGTTAATGTTTGGTTCATTTGTTGTGGTGTTTAGTTAACTGCTTGGTTCAATTCTGCAATGTGATGTTCAGTTGTTGTGGGTGCATTCTGTTATTGTATACCATGTGAGGAATA
>NC_057808.1:390132660-390144457 GCF_018294505.1 Triticum aestivum | reverse complement strand
AGTTGTTAAGCATGCTTGGTTTGGTTAACTGTCTGATCTTCTATTAAGAGTATGTTATATTATGCAATGTGGTGCTCATTTAATGTTTGGTTCATTTGTTGTGGTGTTTAGTTAACTGTTTGGTTCAATTCTGCAATGTGATGTTCAATTGTTGTGGGTGCATTCTGTTATTGTATACCATGTGAGGAATAAATTGAATTTGGCTGTAGTAAATACATGAGAAACAAATACAATTGCTATATTTCCAAGTTGTTAAGCATGCTTGGTTTGGTTAACTGTCTGATCTTCTATTAGGAGTATGTTATATTGTGCAATGTGGTGCTCAATTAATGTTTGGTTCATTTGTTGTGGTGTTTAGTTAACTACTTGGTTCAATTCTGCAATGCAATGTCCAATTGTCGTGGGTAGAATTTGTATTGTTGTGCATGTGAGGAATAAATCGAATTTGGCTGCACTTAATACATGAGAAACATATACAAGTGTTATATTTCCTAGTTCTTAATCATGCTTGATTTGGATAAATGGGTTTTCCATGTGGCTTGAATTAATCTGATGAATCTGCAATGCGCTTATTTTCATCAACATATTTTACTGATAGCATGCGAACCCTTACTTAACCTCATGACTACCTACCTTATATGTGTTGCACGGAAACAATGGGAAGCACCGAGGTTTACAATCGAGGTTAGCACGTGCATGGTCCGTTGTCTAGTAGCACATTATTGTGCAATTGCAGAAACCATTCTAATATTTAGGTTTTTAACAATTTGGTCTTGCACATGTAGGTCCTGCTGTCAGAGGTTTTGACCCACTGTTTGACCCTTTTTGCATATGGGGAAATGAGTTATCCATGAATATCAATCAAGTCAACAAACTCGGAAAGATTGTTAGGATAAAGAAATTAGCGACAAAAAACAACAAGATCTTTGTCTACACAATGAAGAAGACATCAGCTCACTATAAGATGGTACTAACTATTATACCTTGCCTTTTTTTTATTCGTTTGCCCCATTTCCAATATAGAGAAAATATTTATGCACATCCTTGTTTTCAGGCTTTTCCAAAGCAATTCACTGATGATTACCTCTCAAACCACCTCTATGGTCAGTAGGCGAGGAAGGTTTTAATATATCACCCACGATTCAATATTGAAGTGTTCCTGAAGAGGACGAAGGACGGATGGACAATCATCCACAGTCACTGGCCTAAAGTTGCAAAGACCTTCAACATGAATGAAGGCTCAATATTCGCCTTCTGCTTCAGCAGTTTTCCAGATGAGATGCATCTGTCTATGTACCGTCTATGATGCTAATTTCGAAAGGTTCTACATGTTGCATGTGAAACTTGGTGCTGGTGCAGTTGTGTAATGGGATAGCTGAGTGCTGAAGCTATATCATGTTGTACTCTGATGTATTTCAATTATGAAATCATGCTCTCTAAATATGGAAATGAAATATATTATGTGCTTAATATGAATGTCCATTAGATTAATAAATAGATTATTAATAATAGGGCAATTAGCCTGCTAATGGCGAATTAGCCTGCTAATTGGGTTTTGCTATTGCAAACGGTTGTTAAGAAAATACCGTGGGCGATGACCTCAGACAACGCACACAGTTTCTAGGAATAAACCGTGTTGAATCAATGAACAATCACACACGACCTTCTCTTGAAAACTGTTTGCGTTAGGCCACCTTGCGCAAACGTTTACCATATAAAAACTGTATGTGATGGACAGCCTTTGCCACACAGTTTTTTCTACGCACCGTGTGTGATGCATTCAATAACGCAAATGATAAAATTGTTAATATCGTGTGTGATGTACCTACGAACGGAAATGTTTTTCTTGGAGCGACTGTGTGGGATGTATATACGAACGGAAACGTTTAGCGGGGACTGACAATGTGGGATGTACTTACGACCGGAAACGATTTCGCCTGTATAATTGTATTTTTTAGCACTACTGTACGTATAACCGTATTTGATCGCTCGCCGGTCGCACACGACCTCATTTTGCCGAGCGTGTGTGCCAGGAGGGCATATCCCCGACGGTTTCTGGGTCGTGTGGGAAGGACCCCCCTATCGCCCACACTCACTTGATGACGGTTCCAAATGACGTCGCGAAAAGGGGTTAAAAACCGTTTGTATAGCATCTCGCTGTACCAGTGGGGGCGCCTAGCACACAACAGACAATTGCCTAGCCGTGTGTGGTGCCCCCCTCCACCAGTTACTCCCCTAGTCATATTTTCGTAGTGCTTAGGCGAAGCCCTGCGGAAATCACTTCACCATCAATATCACCACGCCGTCGTGCTGACAGAACTCATCTACAACCTCGACGTCTTGCTAGATCAAGAAGGCGAGGGACGTTACCGAGCTGAACGTGTGCAGAACTCGGAAGTGCCGTACGTTTCGGTACTCGGTCGGTGGATCCCGAAGAAAGTTCGACTACATCAACCGCATTGTGAAACGCTTCCGCTTACGGTCTACAAGGGTACCTTAACACACTCTCCCCCTCATTGCTATGCATCTCCATGGATAGATCATTGCGTGTGCGTAGAAATTTTTTTATTTTCCATGCAACGATTCCCAACAGGACTCTCGTACATGTGCCTGATGCTCTGTTGCTCCTGAAGACCGGGCACACTTGTTCTTTGGATGCCCATCTTCATGTGCCATTTGGGCTGCCCTTGATCTCCAACCAACCTACTCATCGATCTCAACACTCTGGTCCTCCCCCAACAACTCTGGACTGCCAGGGGATATTTGTCCTTTCATCATCCTTGATGCTCTAGAAAATTTGGGATGCTAGGAACTCCAAGGTGTTTAGAAACATTGACGTATGCCCTAATGATGTAATTTCTAACATTATTGTAGACCTTACCCTTTGAGCTCATTGCCTCAAAAGGGCAGCTCTCAGGGATCATGTCGGGCTGTGGCATGATTACCTCTCCTCCTGCCTTGTGTAAACTCCCTTGTAAAAAAATTTCGGTGAAATATATTCAGGTGGGGAGCCTTCCCCCGGTGTTAGTTTCAAGAGAAGTTTAAATTATCATATCATGTTTTGTTTCAATATGTGCACAAATGTGGAGTAAAAGAAAATAAGGAAATAATTTTTGGGCACCACTTTTACATCATTCGTGGGAGTAACAGCAGCCGTGGTGCCCAAAAACCTTCTCTCTCCTACCCTAAAAACGTTTTGGGCACCAACTTATTCATCATTTGCTGGAGATGATCTTAGAGAGATGGCCGAGGCGGCAGTAGCATGACAAAGATGGCGGCAGCCCTCGCAGGCTTTGGGTAGTTGCAGCAGATGGTTCAACCTGGATCAGAGCAAGGAAGAGATTAGCAATGATCTAGAGAGACGACCGAGGCGGTAGTAGCATGACAAAGAGATTAGCAATGCAGCAGATGGTTTAGGTGCTCCCCCATAAGTAATAATCTAAAAGGACTTGCATGTAAATAGTACTACTAGATATAAACCCACAGCCAACTGAAGTAGCTCGGATGGTTAGGTTCCTTGTGAAGAAACTAACCCACTAGGGTTCAAGTCTTAGACTTGGCATTAGTGGTAGAATTTTTCTGGATTTATTTCATGTCTTTCAGCGATATGCATGCGTGCATTTATAGGGTGACTATATGACCTGAGTTCAACCAACACCAAAGGAGGTGAAGGCACAACCATGTTTTCAAGGTCAAATGATGAACTTAAGTTAGCATTCACCTGATCATGTATTTGCCTTGCACGACTTCTTATGATTAGATCGTTGATAAACTTGGAGCAACAATCCTATGATCTACCCGCAATTTATGCATCAACTCATCCGCCTTAGTTTCATCCAGATGCGTCTCAAACACAAAATTCACACTAGGTTGTGCCGCGTCTGAATGTCTACAAGCAAACGAACATTCTTGCAACATGCAACATCAGCATGCTCAGTCTTGCAAAAACTTCATGACAGTGTAGTTTGTCGTTCCCAAACGAGCCACGGACATAGACGATCCCAAAACACCTTCAGACATAAGAAAACATCAGGCAACCTTCATCCCTACACAAAGACAACAAGGATCGAAGCCAAGCTCCATCCAAACCAGGAGAATGACCTAGGTCCCCGTCGCCAGATACGCCCTAGCCGCTGCTGATGCCACTAGGCATAACCGATTGTACAAAACCGTAGACGTCAACCATCATGAAGAAGCCGCGCAAAACAACATGAATATAACGGAGGTAGACGTCGGGGCAGCGACGGAGAGGCTAACGCTATGTCGCCATAGCGGTGGCAGAGTCAGGCAGGAACGTGTGATAACTAGTTCTTGTGGAAGAGTTTCCTTTGTGTTGTCATGATGTTTAATGAATATTATCTTTGTCTTAAAAAATTTATCTTAGATTTGCCTAGATGTGGATATATCTTCGGGCCGGAGGGTAGATTGGAAGTTTTTCAAGAAAACATGATGAAATATGTGAAGCCGATAGCAGCAACATCTCTTGGTGGGCAACTTAAGGAAAACGTCTCCTGAATGGCAACTTTTTTTAATAAAAAAAACCTCTCCTGGTGGGCCCATGCGCGAGAGTTTCTCAGGGTTTCTCTTTGCCTGCCCAGAGGGGGCCGGGGACACGAGAGGCCCGGGGTCACACGCGGATTCCTTTCACCACCCCTTCGGAGCCTCCTCCTCCTATATTCGCTGGAGTCAAATCCGATCTGGTTTCCAACTCAATCAAATAGATACCAATAAATAGAGGGCTCGAGAGTCAGAGGAGGCAGAGCGGAAAAGAGGGGATTTTCCGTGTCGACCCATGGGGCTGCTATCGCTCCGCGTCTTATGATGTTGCCGAAGCAGGATCCTCGTCGCCGGCAAATCCAAGGCCTCCGCAAGCCACTGCTTCTTCGTCTCTGTTATTTTATCTTGACATGCCCTGGCTGGCACATCCTCTAGGTCTCAAATTCTGGCTACTATTACTCCACTGCCTTATGCAACAGATTAGCCCCCTTTATGCTCCAGTTGTTCATACAAAAAATAGGCAGTTTGCTCAAGCATATCCACCTCAGATCTCACTGTATTGTGTGTGTCGCTGTCATGTTCTATTGGAAATTTTACAACGAAGCTTTCTTATAAAATTGGAACTAGTTTTTCTTTCTTACAATGTCATTGGTGTTCTTGCACAAAGCTGCACAACGGGTCATACTTATATTAGATCAATATAATGTGTGTTCATGTGCTTGCTGTGTTCCTTCGTTTGCCGTTGTCTACTTACCATAACGATGACCTGCTGCAGATGTATCAGTTGGTTCAGTTGCTAAACGAAAGCGCTCGCAAATGGATGTTTCTCAAACTGGCAAAAGATTAAGATATTCAGTCTCACGCCTTCCAGAGGTATGTCAAGAAACGCTGATAACGGAATACTATAACGATAGTAGATTTATCACTATGCTACCTGAATGTATGAGTGAACTGTAATCGGCTACAATCCTTGGTAGTAGCTGTGATTCTGTTCCAACTTATAATGGTTGCGCTTTTAATTCTCCAGCACAAAACTTTGTATCTAGTATCAGCTGATTCCTTTATATCTTTATTTGTATACTTGGTAGAACTATTTTTCCTGGAACCAGCAGCATCTTGTGTCTCATTTACTCTGATTACTACGGTCAAAATCACCTTTGAAGCCATTGCAGCTTGTCCTTAAGACTGGCCGCCTAGGGCTACTAGCACACCCAAGGAAAGTGATTTGAACCTGGGTTGCTTGGTAGCACGGCCATGTATTTTACCATTGAGCTACCCAGTGATTCCCACAGCTACTAAATATAATATAATTGATGTAATGTGTGTATGTATATGTGTGTACTACATATAATATGTTTTTGATATATATTTGTGCTAACTGAAACAACAAACTCGTCCTATGCTCTGATATTACCAATTTATCATAGTTCTGCATCAAAAAGCTGGGTAATGTTCAATATACTAGGATGAGCTAGCAGACAGTGCTCAACATGAGTTATGTAATAAACTAAAATCTAGGATAAGCATCTAAACATCGCTGCAATGCAGCAACTAGTTCTACAATCCTAGTCTTCTTCAGCATCTGCAACTTCGCTTTGAAGATGCCAAATGACAGGGTCTGTCACACTTAGGACACTGTGGTCCCAACCTCGGATATCTTATGCAAGTGTGCTTTAACCATGTGTTGTACTTGCATATGAATTGCACACTTCCTATAGTTTTCTCTATAATTTCCCCGTGACTCCACAAAGGCCTCGTCTGTAGATCATCTGCAGACAATAAATGGAGCAGTTTCAGAGATGGCAAAGGGCCGGGCCAAGCAGACTTTGTCTTTTCTTGTGTTTCCGCCTTTTTCTCCCAAGCACCCTCTTCTCCCTTGCATTCAGGATGTAGAGGAAGGTAACTGGAGGGATCAGAAGGTCTGAGACAGGAAATCTCAAGCACCATCAGACCTTTCCTGTGCACAAAAAATCTGGTTTTCATCAGAAGGGGCGTTGCGCCTGCGATGGCTGTGGTTTGCCTGTGAACGTTTAGTTTCCAACGGCTTATGCTCTTAGTTTGCGTGTTCCACTGAACATGGCCATGGGTTTCCGCATGATACGTTTTCATGCCAGATGACATGCTCCTACCCTGCCCCAGCCTTGTCTGAACCAACAAATGTTCTTCTTACGTGGAAATGCTTAGCCACGACCTGGACACGTATGCAAACCATGCCTGATGCTGTGTCTGACACTGCACAAAGGTTTTGGTCTTATTACCTTGTACTTTCTCCGTTTCAAAATACTTGAGGTTTTTGTTTGTTCCAAGTCAGGCATTTTAAAGTTTGACCAAGTTTTATTGAAAATATACCAACATCTGCAACACCAAGTTAGTTTCTATAGTTTCATTATACGTATTTGACTTAGTAAGATATTAATATATTTTTCTATACACATGATAAAACTTAATGAAGTTTGACTTAGGACAGTTCTAGAAAAAGTATTTTGGAACGGATAGAGTACTTATTAATACTTTTTGCCTCTGCAATTCTAAATTTGAATTTCTGTACTTATGCATGCAGGATATCTGGCGTCATATATGCTCCTTTTTGCCACTGAAAGATGCTGCGCGTGCTGCGAGCGTGTCTCAGTCCTTTAAACGTTTGTGGAGGTGCCGGTCCAACCTCATCTTCAGTAAGAAAACAATGGGCTACACAAAAAGTGCACGTAGACGGAGAATAACAACAAGAGATTACAACAGCAGAGTTGACCATATTCTGAGAAACCACTTAGGCACTGGTGTGAAGACACTCAGCCTTGGATTCTATGGTCCTTACAATGCCAACACCGGAAATTGTCTTGATAGTTGGCTCCAGATTGCTGTTACACCAGGCATAGAAGAACTCAGCCTCATACTCTATTCAAAAAGTGACCATTTATCAGAAAAGGCAATCTACAACTTTCCATGCCCACTTTTGTCTAATGGCAGCGGAAACACCATTCGTGAGCTAGACCTTTTAGGTTGCGCCTTCCACCCCACGGTAGGAATCAGTTGCACGAGAAGCCTGACGAGTCTATGTCTGTCTTATGTGAATATTGAGAGTGATGAGTTGGGGTTCCTTCTTTCCAATTCTTTGGCTTTGGAGCGATTGGAACTCAAGGATTGTAGTGAGATAATTTCCATAAAGATACCTTCCCTGCTGCAGCGCCTCAGCTACCTGATGGTTTTCCGTTGTCCCATGCTGCAAGTGATTGAAAGCAAGGCTCCAAATATCTCCAGTTTTCACTATTTTCATGATGATGATGATGTAGATCAACAATTACAGCTATTTCTTGGAGAATCACTGCAGATGAAGGAAATTTTCATATCACATTCCTGTGTTCTTCATTATGCTCTTGCCGTGCTCACATCCAGTATGCCGAATCTTGAAAGGCTTACTATGCATTCGTATTACGAGGTACATACTCTAAAACTTGAGGTGTCTATGGACATATGCGCATATCTGTAGTTATTATATAGCAAGGGGATTGATGTTAGATATTTTTATTTATGCAGATGGTCAGTACACCAACGGTAGCAAGCAAATTCCTCCACCTCAAATATTTGAATATTTCTTTATTTAGATGGAACTTTGCCTCGACATATCTGTATGCGGACTATGATATTTTCTCGCTGGTTTCTTTTCTCGACGCGTCTCCTTGCTTGGAGACTTTCAACCTAGATGTAAGTAACTGTTGGCCTGCTGAGATATTTCTTAGTGACTGCTGTATTTATTGTTTAGAGCAATAATAGATTCACGTAAGTTCCCCGCAAAAAAATAAATTCACGTAAGTTGGTTTTTCAATTCATCTGCAGGCACCAATGAGACGCCGGGAGCATGACTCAATTTTTGAAGACCCCCCCTCACAATTGGGGCGGATTCCAGGACAATGCTATGACAATCTTAGGCATGTGAAGATCACTAAATTCCGCTCCACAAAGCTATTGGTTAAGCTCACATGTCATATTCTTGACAGCACACCATCGCTCGAGTGCCTCACACTGGACATAACTGATGGTGGGCCGACTTGTTCCGAGCTTGACAGATGCTTTGTGGGCAAAGAAACTTATATGGAAGCCCCTAAAGCGCTTGCGGCTATCCAGACTTACATCGAGAGAAAAGTTCCCTCCACGGCTAAGTTGAATGTCGTGGAGCCTTGCAGCCGATGCCCTGCATGCCCTTTTGACTTACAAGGGAGATAACTTGGGGCGTCCCTGATGAAGAATGCAAATGCGGTGATGAGCGACAACATGTCCCTTGTATAAGGTTGTGTTGAGACTAGTTGTGTCCTTGGTTTTAGGCTTTTCGTTATTATAGTATAAGGTTGTGTTGAGAGTAGTTGTACGGCTGAGATATGGTAGTTTTGCCCCTTGCGTCGGTTTCTTGTTATGGGTGTTGAACATGGAACTTGTGTCTGGTTTGGTTTCGTTTTAAATCCTCTGTTGATCGAAAAAACATACGCACACACACAGATCAAGCGTGTACCCTGAGTTGTGGGAGGAATGACAGTATGCAGCAGGCTAAACACTAATGAAACCTCAGTCAAATAAATAAATGTTTCGGGTGGAAAGGAAACACGGCGATGCAGATGCTGACAACTGAAGTTGGAGCACAGACGCTAAAGGCTGCTTGCTGGCTGAACATAATTCCAGTGGGTTACGGAGATACTTAATCATGCGGGGTTCTTGATGGTTTAATTTGATTTCTGTAGTGTTCATGCATAGACGAGCCAATGCATTTCGTCCGTCTGCATCCGTGCCTGTACGTGCGGACAAAAACCACGGCCTAGCGTAGTGCGCAAACGGACCGACGTCCGTTTTGCTGTCCATACCCATTTCCAATTCAAATTTGGGCTGGGTTAGCGTCGCACACGGGCGCCCCTATGTCTCTTCTGGCCGGCCCACGCGCGTAGGAGGCCACAGCCTCATTTTTCTCTTTTTTTCTTTTTATGTTTCCTATTTTGTTTTTTGCTTTTTTACATTTTTTATACTTTAAAATATTTTAAATATATATATTACAAAAAACACTCTACAAAAAACATTTGAAAAAGTTAAATGTGCATAGGGAAAAAAATTATAACATATATGAAAAATGTATAAAAGTATGTGAAAAAGTGTTGAACAAGTATTTAAAAAATGTTAATTAAGCATTTGAAAACTGTTAAATGTGTAAAAAAAATGTTGACCATGTACTAGAAAATGATGATTTTTTTTACATTGTACATAAAAATGTCAATCAAGCATTTGGAAAATGTTAATCAAGCATTTAAAAAATGTTAAATGTGTATATAAAAATGTTGACCATGTATTAAAAAAATTTAATCTTTTATTTGAATTTTTTAATAAATCATTTAAAACAAATGTTAAAAATGTATAAAAAAATGCTGACAATGTATTCAAAAAATATTAACAAGCATTTGAAACATATTTTTAAAATGGTGACAATTAAAGAAAATTTAAACTTTTATGTAAAAATGTTAAAGTGTATTAAAATGTATTATATATATATATATATATATACCAAAATGTGTGTAGAAAAACAATAAAAAATGAGGGAAATCAAGAAGAAAAGCAGATGAAAATGATAAAGAAATAAAAAAAATCAAAGAAAAATGAAGAAAAAACATTGAAAATCGAGAAAGAAACAAAGCAAACCAAAGTAAAACAAAGAAAAAGGAAAGAAAAGAAAAAAATCAAATGAGAATCGTGAAAAGTAATAAAGAAAACCGAAGAAAAAGAAA
Source organism: Triticum aestivum (assembly GCF_018294505.1). Lineage (NCBI taxonomy): Eukaryota > Viridiplantae > Streptophyta > Magnoliopsida > Poales > Poaceae > Triticum > Triticum aestivum. The sequence goes on along the minus strand of NC_057808.1, from coordinate 390,134,201 downwards.
GAAAAGAAAAATATGGTGAAATGGAGAAAGGAACGAAGAAAACCCGATGAAAAACAAAGGAAAACGAAGAAACAAAAAGACCCGGAAAGCCCAATGAAAAACCCGCTCTTTCCCCTTAAGTAAGTCGCGCCCTACAATTCTCCACTAACCTGATGCTAACACGCTGACTAGCAACATTGCCTGTCAAATCGTAGACCCATGGCACACCATCTCCACTCTCCCAAACCTCACGTCCGCCCTTTCCTCTTCCAAACCCCACACCCACCTTAGTCGTGGCCGACGCACCCACCCCTACCAAAGTCCTCGCCGTGTCTTCCCGTGTCGTGGCCCCCATGAAGCGGAAGAAAAAGCTCACGCCGAAGCAGAGAGTGGCCGAGATGGCGAAGCGGAGGGTCAAGACAAAAGAAGATATTATCGTCACCGCTCAGGCACGGGCCACCGTTGCGGACACTGAGGTCATCGTCGCCAAGGCCGAGCAAACCTCCCTCTTTATGCTAGGGATCGTCCACAAGCCAACCTTTCTCGCACCCGCCATTGTGGCGGCCAGCACGGGCTCGTCGGCGGCCCGACCGCCCAGGCTTTCGGAGTCCCCCTCCATGTCAACATCACTGCCGACATATGGGTACCTTCCTGGACATGACCATGCATCGTCCCGCTTCTCCACCTTACCTCGGGAGACCTTGTAAAAAATCTTTGATTTCGTGTCGATCATCCCCATGGGGCCTCCCATTGATCTCAATGTCGCACATGTGGCCGACGAGTCCACTGTGATGCAAAGGAAGCATTCGTGAGTGGTCTTCCTGGCCAACTTTCCCGATGCCCGCGACCTATTTGATGGAATGTCGGCCCTGACGCCGGACGACCCGAGGTACTAAGATGATGTCATTGCGGACATGATCAATGAGGGTGTTAAAGGGGATGGTGGCCAAGAGACACAAGGCCAAGAGACCGAATGCCAATAGAGTGTCGACATCGAGGAAGAACCATTGTTTGAGAATGAGCTAGCTCAAATGGCCCGGTCATAATTCATAAAAGACGCGTCAAATTAAAGCATGAGAACCTGTGACGCCCGGATAATTAAGCTACAGTAACCCTCTGCTAATGATGCCATGTCACTTCGATTACTGTTGCTAATCTCGCATTAGTTCAAAACCAATTCATATTCAAAATCAAGTCAAACATTTAAAGTTTTCAAAAGTCAAAACTAAAATGTTGTAAAGGTGTTAAATAAATCATGGGTAATACTGGTGGAGAAACCTAAATTTAATAAAATGTTTAAGTATTCAAAATAATTAAAATAGAGGTTTAAATATTAAAATAAATGTCTTTTGAATTTTATAAAATATTAAACTATTTTAATTTGGGTTGAGAATTAATGTGGCAATAGTATATTTAAAAGTATTAATTTAAGTGCTAGTGATAATTTTTATAAAACTAAAATAAAAGAAAACTAAAAGTAAAACAGTAAAAGAAAAATAAATAAAAGGAAGAAAATACAAAAGAGAAAACAAACAAAAAAAAGAGAAAGAAGAAAACCCCCT